>NC_068306.1:17796670-18069170 GCF_025860055.1 Xyrauchen texanus | reverse complement strand
GACAGGAAGATGTGAGCTTCAACGCATCTGTTACAATAACAAACCTGGTGCTCGAAGGACGCTCAAGATCGGTAAATACTATGAATGACCTTTAGTGGAAATCACTAAGATACATCTATAAGGCACTTTGTCTTTTGGCTATTCTGGCTGTATAATGGAATTTCTTTGACACTGTTATTTAATGTTTCTTTTAATCTCACAGAATCATCACTCAAATGTTCTAAACACGAGGTGAGTTGAAGAGGTGGTAGGTGTATACACACTACAACACAGTAATATTGGAAGAATTTGTAGTATTATATGCTGAATCAAAAACTCATCTGATATTACAGTATAAGCAGCTTCAAGATTTGCCATGTTATACTAATTATGTTGCTAAATTGGATAATCTCTTCCTTCATTTACATCTATAGCTTTTGCAGTCTGCTGTCAGCGTTCACCCAGATTCTGTGGAAAAGACGATTGATGAAATAATGTTACTGAAAAAAATCAATCAAGACTCTAACCCACAGTAAGAACCCATGAGACCAATAATAGAACCACTATTTTAACAGAATTTAACAATACAGTGTGTACATCTACAATTAACTCAAGTTCCTAACAGTTAAAATACTTCAGTCACTTCTTGAACACATCTTAATATAGTAATATTTCTTCCCAGGCTTGGCATCTCTCTCCAGGCGTGCCTGCTCCAGATTGTGGGTTATCGAAACCTAGTTGCAGAGGTGGAGAAACTGCGAAGAGAGCCATATGACTGTGAAAACCCAGCACATGAGGAGATGCTCATGAAGGTATTGTGAGTAATGTGTATTTTTCTTGGTGGCTGTCAGCCCGAAAAAAGATAATATACACTTATTATTACACAGCTCTCTGGGATTCTTGATTCTGATTGGTTAATTGCAACATTGTGCTGTCAAATAGTTTTGAATTATGACCTCTAAACTATATTTGAACATTGTCCCTTTCAAGAAGTCTCCCTCCCACTGTCTTTGTACCACTCCAGAGTCACTTTCTTTCTTGCATAATTAAAGGGAAAGTTCACCCTAAAATATAAATTCTCTCATGTATTCTGCTACTGTGAGTAGCAACAGTAGTTGCTTAAAGGTATAGTTCACTCAAAAATGAAAATTCTCTCATAATTTACTCACCCTCATGACATCCCAGATGTGTATGAATTGCTTTCTTCTGCAGAACACAAATGAAGATCGTTAGAAGAATGTATCAGCTCTGTAAGTCCATTCAATGCAAGTGAATGGTGGTCAGAACTTTGAATGTCCAAAAAGCACATAAAGGCAGCATAAAAGTCATCCATACAACAGTACGTCTTCTAAAGCAATATGATAGCTGTGGATGAGAAGCAGATCTATATTTAAGTCCTTTTTTACTATAAATTCTCCTCCCTGCCCAGTAGATAGTGACATGCACAAATAATGTGTATCGCTTATCATATTGCTTTGAAGATATGGATTTAACCAATTTAGTCGTATGGATTACGTTTATGCTGTGTTTTGAGCTTCACATTTCTGGTCGCCTTTCACTTGTATGGACAAACAGAGCTGAGATATTCTTCTATAACTTGTGTTCTGCAGAAGAAGTAAATCATACACATCTGGGATGGCATGAGGGTGATTTTCATTTTTGGGTAAACTATCCCTTTAAATGCTTCCAGCTCAAATTAGTATTGGATGTCCTTCTATTTTCTTATTTGGTAAGTAGTTGTGTAATAAGTGGGATAATGTAGAGCCAGGTAGTGATTATTAGGAAATAAACCCTGCCTCACTTTAGGTTTACTGCTAAGACATAAATTAACAAATTTACAGTAGGCCATAACTGTCCTTGATGGTGATACTTTTCTGGAATATTTTTGAACTCAACAGTTGTGGAAGGAACTCTGTCCTGATTCTCCCCTCTCTGGACGCATCTCAAAGCAATGGTGTGAGATTGGTTTCCAAGGAAACGACCCCAAGACTGATTTCAGGGGCATGGGCCTTCTGGGCTTGCACAACCTACTGTGAGTATTTGAGTCTGCTGAAGTGAAATCAACACAATACATATTTAATCTTTATAGTTACTTAAACATACTCTCTTCAAGTAATTAATTTGAGCAATTTAGATGTTTTGTTGATCAATTTACCTCTTTATTTATAGGTATTTTGCAGAGCATGATAAAGCAACTGCTTTACAAGTCCTTCATGACTCCTTGCAGCCCAAACAAAGGTCAGCTATTTCAGTCACACGTATTTGTATTTGTCCTCAAAGCTGACAACTTATATATGAATGTACAGTAGTCTTTTACTGTTTTAATTTGATGGTCTTTTATAATCAGTCATGGTATAGGTATATAAATATATGATTCAGTGAAATCCAAACACACACATACACAGATCTGGACTGGACTGGATGCAGTCAAACCAACACACATCAGCAAATACACGCAAAGAGAGAATCAAACAGTAATTTCTTTGGAAGGTTAATAGGAATAGGAAAACACTAACAAGATCTTGCCACATGATGTAAGTTTGGTGGCCATTTACACAGAACCTGTTATCCATGTGATGCTTTATACTGTCTATGCGTACTAAGTTTATTTAACAAGTGCTTTGTTTAGAGTTCAAGTCATATGTGTGCATTTTTCATGCTGTGCAACCGATCACACCTTAAGCTTGTTTTGTCACCATGCATCATGCACATCAACACATCCACACATTCTTTTTTCTTTTCCTGCTTCATTTTTTTATTTCCATCACTTTGCCACGTGAAGGAACGTTTCCAAAGAGGAAGCCAGGTACCTCATCTTTTCTCTCTCAGTAAGAAAATCATTTTATAATTTTGCCTTAAATCTAATAACTGTATTTTTTTTTTAATCTTGAAAAAGTCCAACCTCACCTCACTCTAAACACAAGGCATTTTGCTCCATTGTAACATTGGTTAGTAAACGTGAATGCTTTCTCTTTTCTCCAGCCTCATGTTTTATTGTTGCCTGCATACGATTCCTCTTTTAAAAGCTTGTTGAGGTCTAAAAGCTCAGGCTGGAGTAGAGACACTCTAAAGTTTATTTATTTATTTTTTCACACAGCAAGATGAGCAAAGCTGAGTGGGACAAGAAGAAATTTGACAAAGCAATTGGGTGAGTTTAGAATGTTGCAAGCAATTCTAATTATCATTAATAATTAATACAAGACTTGCTATTATTTGCCTGGCAAATGACAAGTCACAAAAAAACAAAACAAAAAAACAACAACAACAACAATAACACCTGAGCCATATCTAGGGACCAGAATATCATTGAGACTTTGGGCTCTTTTCATTTTGGCCAGTACGCCACCACATAGACACCAACACCCTAGACACCACCCAGAACACTGTAGCAACGCAATGTATCTACAGTATATGCAAGTATATACATAATATACAAAAATACATTTTTAACTTTATATGACTTTTTCTCACTACATTGTGAAGTGGTCTTGTCAAATAAATGCCAATTCCTATACCTGTGAATCTTAAAAAAAAATGATCTTGTCTGTGCAGTAGTTATTAGTAGCCCTTTTTTCAACCCTGCTTGTGTGGCAGCATTGATGCTTTGTGTGAGGTTTTGGATAGACTCTCTCCTGCTTGTCGTGGGCTTTCAGGATGCATTAACTCTGATGTGCAGAGCGGAGCCTGTTTGCTCGCTATTCCGCTGACATTTTCACACACAGACACAATTAAAACACAAATACAGATGTATTCAAACAAACTAAGCACAAGTGGAAGCTAAATTAAACATGAGAACTCTCTGAACATTTTAGAATGTGTATTTACATTGAAAAAACTGTTTGGACCTCTCTTATATTTTGTTCCATGGTGACCCAAATCTTTTGTGGTGCAGATACTCCTTTGCCATAGTTGGCATAAACATCACGGACCTGGCATATTCCCTGCTGGTGAGTGGAGCGCTGAAGACTCATCTGTACAATGTGGCACCAGAGATGCCAAGTTTGGTGCACTTCCAACAGACCTTCTGTGAGTGTTACAATAATGTCACCATTGTACTCATTGTGAAAACAGATCTGGATATTTAATCTCATTGGAATATCTGAATTCCTTTTAAATTGAATTAAATTTGTCATAAGAGTTTCCTTTCTTAAAAGACCCCATGAAATCAAAATTAGAGTTTTGTGAATTTCCACATTCTTACTAGGAAAAGTGCAATGGAACACCTCTTGAAGTCAGACTTCCAACTTGGAAACATGTGCGGAAGTCTTGAACTCTAATGTCGCCAAGATAAGGGTGCGCCAATATAAGGGTGTGTGACGTCATGCAAATAGGTCAGCACCCGGGGAGATAATCAATGAAAACATAGACTTGGATTAAATAATAGCAATGTCAAAATTTTAACATAACATGATAATACAACTTGTTAAGCAAACGTTTGCAGAGACAGGTGTTCAAAACACGGTAAATTATACCAAAGTCCCTTTCAAGGCAAGTCAGTTCACTTGGCGACCATCTTTGAAATACTCTTGGGCAGGCTGGGTAGCTATTTTTCTATGTAAACAAGCAGCATACAAGTACAGCTCCTATTTACTGGAATGGGGAAAGACAGATATCTCCAAAACAGGGACAATCCCTGGGACAATCCCCCGGAGTAACCTGGAGTTATGTGCCTAGCTCAAGGACACAATGGTGGTGGTTGTGGGGATCGAACCAGCAACCTTCGGATTAACAGTTATGTGCTTTAGACCACTACACCACCATCATTGCCAACATTTAAAATTGGCAGTAAAATCTGACAACAATGGTATCATACATTGTGCTTCTTTAGCTCAGATTACGCAACAGAATTTTTCCTGGCTTGTAATGCACCTGTGCATTCTCGAGTTCACTGACAGCTGATGTCTTTATCTAAAAGGTGATTGGCTCTTTTACCTGTAAGTCATGACTTCCTTTTCTACTTCTATTGGGTGTTCTGATTTCTTTCATTAATTTTAATAGAAGTGACCTGTCTCTGCTAAATAGTCTCTGCCTATATTCTCTCTTGATGATCGTACACATTTAGAACAAATACTAGTATTGCAGCATTGTTTATAAGTTTGGTTGCTAGGAGACTTCTCTGTTTGCAGTCGAATACCTGCTAAGCTAATGGGAGCGTTGCAGTTTTCTTTCCTTATTCGTTATCATCCGAGCATCAGGAATTGGAATGCCTTTTTGGTCAAGAAGGAATTTCCCACATATGACTTTGAATGGATCACAGCATTATAGTCCATTTCTGTTAGCATATAGGCCATCTACTGTATATGCTAGAGTACTGGTTCCCAAAATGGGTGCAGCGGAATCTCTGCTCAGTTAATTAATTTAATTGTCACCGACAGGGACGCATTATCGCACAGGCTTACCTGGGCTGAAGTCCCAGGGATCCATCACACTATATACCTTTTTCATACTCCGGGTTTTGGAATGGGGAAGTAAACATTTGCAGGTAAACTTCGACACCGGTGAATGGGAGACCACAGCAAATATGTTCACTTACCCATTTTCTCCAAGACCAAAAGAAAACATCCACTATTTAGTTTGAATGACCTTCCAGAAGAGGAAAAAAATAGAGAGGGGTGGATTAAGACAGTCAGATGGGAGAAGATGGCACATTTACTGTCACTCTCTCAGCAGCTGTAATCGAAACTCCTCTTCCCCCAAAGAACCCCCCCCCCCCCCCAAATATGTTTCTATTGTTTTAAGCATAAACCACACCACATTTTGTGATATTTCTCTAAAAACAAGACAGAATTATATGTCATTGTGCTTCTCATGTAGTTTTTAAAGAGAACAATACTTTTTGCAGTGTACTGACTATATAAGGTTAGCCCTTTGATATGTTGAGCCCCAACATCCTGTTTCTATAGGAAATACGTCAAGTATTAATAGACACAAGACACAAAGGTTCACTTGTCAAGCAATTTCATGGGGTCTTTAAATCCATGAAGACATGGGTTCTGTGTCATTTTTATAACCTTTTATCTTCTATCCATACTTTTTATCTCAGGTTATCTGATGCAGGAGTTCCACAAGTTTTGGATCGAGGAAGATCCATGTGACATCATGGAGTTCAATCGTGTGCGCACCAAGTTCTACAAGTGCATCCTAAAGCAGCTGAAGAATCCTGACATGGCACTCTGTCCTCACTTCACTGCCTCTGACCTTCACCTGGTCAACCTGTAGCTTCTCTTTCACCTCAATTCTCATGACCCCTGATATTTCACTTTTTCATCCTTAAGGTCCATGTCTCAACAACATCACATTACTGCCAACTGCTCAGTCAGTCTCATGAATGTCATATTCTTAGGCTAATCCCTCAATGAATCTCCCTCTCTCCCGTCCAATCAGAAAATAATTATAGATCACCAGCACTGCTGAAGACAATGTTGATTGTATGTGCACATGGCAATAGTGCACCACCCTATAACTGAGTCACCTGATTCTGATATTTACAGCTACTGTATGCTGAAGTCTTAAAGGAATAGTTCACTCAAAAATGTAAATTATCTCATTATGTAATCACCCTTATGTCGCAATGATTTTTTAACTAACAAACAAGCATAAAAGCACCATCAAAGTATTCCATATGACTCATGAGCTGTATTACAAATCATTTGATAGTTTCGTGTAAGGACCAGTTCAAAATTTAAGTCGTTATTCACTGAAAATCTTGGAACGATATAAGGGTAATTACTGATAGAATTTCCATTTTCAGGTGAACTGTTTCTCAGGCAACATTCATCTGTATATGAAGTGAAATGAAGTGGAGAGAGATGTTTCCTAATAGCACAGGGCTCCCTATCCACCAGTAGGTAGCGCTGTTGGTACATATTAGGTCAAACATTAAGCCTAGGCATAAGAGAGCTTCTATGTACCACATTAGGTGCAGTAGACTGCATTGATACCAGGCACACTTGGTAGTAGTTTTCCCTCTTGTATACAGTACCATTTACTTTCTGTTGCAGATCTCTTTTAGAGATACAACTTAAATGAAGGAATTGTATGTTTTTTTCTTTTCTAAAGTCCATTAACAGTACCATTATCCTCATGAACTGAAATGTACACTATCTTCATATGAATATCACATAATGTACTGATTACTACATGTTGCCAAGAAGCAGAGCTTAAAAACAAATATTTACTTGCCAAATGGTAGGATAATGTGTGTTTTGTGAATGTTGTCATACAGAGCACATGATTGTTTTGAAAAAAGAAATGTATTAAGTGTCTATGTAAAAAATATGGAATGTTTGATTTTTCTGTTTTAGCACCAAAGCAATAAGTGACGTTCAGAGCAGTTACTGTAGTTGTTTTGCTTTATTTTGCACAAGTGTTGCCTCTATTGTTCAGTCTTTTATTAACACATTAATTAGCATAATTATGTACAACTCTAAAGTTTAGACCTGAGTGTCCTTTACTTTAGGCTTTCTTTAGTCTCTCTTAGTTGTATTTCTTCAACTTTTACAACTTTTTGAGTAACATCACAATGCATGCTCTCCATTTTGCTCTTCTGTTTATTTATTTATTTTCGTAAATAACATTATGTACAGTCACAGGGGTTGCATGGTAATTTAGTTTTTGCCTGCAAAACAATTTATTACAAAATTCATTATTAGAATGTCACTTAATTTCAAGGCAATGTTGCAAATCAGTGCAATGTATGCTACTGACAGTGTTAAGCAGCTTTCTTATATATATATATATAAAAAAAGCATTGTTTTAACTGTGATTTTTAATCTGTAAAGTATCAGAGTTGTGTCATCGGTTTCCCATTGCGGTCATTTTAAAAATGAGACAGAAGCACTTGCTGTACATAATGCCTTAGAGTTGGAATACATCTAAACATTATTAAAGCTCATCATTGTGCATGGCTGAATTCTTCATGTAACTGTTTGTACCCCTCTTTTTATTTCACAAATATAAATAAGCTTGCACATAAACAGCTCTAATGATCAGGCTCTTAATCAAGTGAAGTCTTTGTTCTGGGGTATTAAAAAAATAAATAAATAAATGTACCACACAATAAAAGGTGCACGTTGGAGATTTTACTTTTTCGTTATGTGAGAAAATAAAAAGTAAGTTATATGCAAGCATTTTATGCTGTTATGAAACTGAGGAAGCATTGTTTAGAACGACAAATGGATTAATCAGAAACTATAGGCAAGGCAAGATTTTTTTTAATGAGCTACTATTATACTAAGCTTACTCTAATCACATCAAAATCAAGACCCGAATAGAAACATGCTGCTGTTTTCTTACTGTGGTGTCCATGTCTGTCCAGTAGTTCCCTAGATGTATCAAATGGGGGCAGTATTGTACAAGATATTTTCACAGAATTCTCACTTTATGTAAACGCTGACTGAGTTCAGAATTGCACACATTACTCATATTGCTATAACTACTTCCCCGTCATATGTTTGTAGCCTCTGTCATCCTGATCATCCATGCACTCAGCCATGAAGTGTATGAATTGTATGCTGTGTTGTAGTTGTGTGCTGTAGTAGAGGTCTGCACGGGCCTTAAAATGAAACTGCGGTCGCTGAAATCAAGGGAGAAAAATCAATCAGAAAAGTGTCATAAGAAGGAAAGATTGATAGGTCAACCCTTCACATATATCTACAAAAGGTAGAGGATGGGAAGACATTAACAGCTGGATACAAAGGAACAACTGAGGCGAAGAAGATAATTAGAGAAGACAGAGGAGGAGCTTGCAGACCACATACAAAAACTTTCTGACAGTTTCTATGGCCTCACTACAAAGAAATGACGTGAACTGGCAAACAGGAACAACAATCCAGTCCCCAGCAACTGGACAGAGAATAGACTTCCATGTCTATTTCTTAATCCTAGAGAATTGGCAAACCATCTTCAGGTTTCAGAACAGTTTGGCAGGTTAGTCTGAATGTATAGGACAGCCAAGGATCAGTGAGTGCCACAAAAAAAAAACGCAGTCCACATAGTTAAATTGAGTGACTAATGTAGGTCGTAATTATTTCAGAGCTGTAGACGAATTAGTTGTAATATTTTTTTTCATGAACACCAATAATATCAGCAGAATGGTGGATTTAATTATTAAGAATTTTATTTAGAGTTACACTATAAAAATCTAATTAATACAATAGTTAGTAGGCCTAACTGTTTTCTCAGATGGCTCAACTTACCTTGTTATCTGGATCAACTTACCCCAACATGAGGCAAGTTGAGCCACAAGACAACTTTTTGTGGGGGGACCCCATGGTTTGTTGTCTAATTGAGTTAGGCACACTGCTAAGGTTTTAATTGATGGCACACATCCTGAAATGTTGGTGTATGCATTAGTTTTATTCCTGTCTCATATTCCCTTGACTATAGGTTGACTTAAGGTAAAAATGGCCATCTTACCCAAACCCGAAATCCTATTTGTAAAACTGACCCTAATCTGTCCCGAAACCCATCAGGTACTCGGGTCACGTCGGGCCTGGGTCAGGTTACAGACCTCTATGCTGTAGTGACACCTCCGCTTAAAGGGGCACCTTTAGATTTGTGAACAAACGGGCCCCTGTTATATGCACATCAGTGACTAATGGCACTTTTCCACTGCACGTTACGGTTCGACTCGCCTCAACTCTACTCGCTTTACTTTTCTGAGCTTGCATTTCCATTGCACTTTAGTGTCACCTCAACGTGGGTGGGATTATGGCTGATCGTCATAGTTGTGCCGCCTCTTCTGCTGTGACATCATCTTAAACATGACACGACTGCTAGCTGTTAGCTACTAGCTCATTGTGCTGCATAAAGCAGTTGTTGCATGGTGATTTTACACAAGTGGCCTGGTTGTTTTAGAAGTAAGCTTCCGGTAGCTGGTCAACTAAATAAAGTGAAGCTTTCAAGCAGAGTATAGAGTTAACATAACAAAACATACATCCTCCATCGTGGATCAACGCCAGTGTCCATTTGGTCGAACCACTTGAACTTTTACTTGATGATTCTGTAGTCACTCAAGTTTTTTTTTTACTTTTCACTACACTGTGAAATACACTGATACACTTCCTGAGTGAATTTTTCATTTGGCTCATCGCTAACGAGTGGACCGTCTGCACCTCGTTTATTGACCACGGCGTGGTTTTGCTCACAGCCATTTCTTTTTTCACAATTCGCGTGAACAAATGATACTGTTATCGCTGTTGCTAACTTTAAAACTAGCGGGTTGATGTCACATGTCGGAAATCGCACTACTTACACTAAACAATTTAGTGTCGTGTGTGTGGTTTGGGACACAACTACAGTCTTTTATTCAACACTAATTGTTGTCCATTAAACACCTATCTGTAATATTTGAGAAAAATAATGGACATATGACCATAAAAATTATTAAATAATGAAAAAATACTGATAATGAAAATGAATGGGCAAAATATTCACCAAAAAAAACTTAGATAACATTCTAACAATTAGATAACATTCTTAATAAGTTCTTATTAAGTTGTCACAAAAACTTCCCTAACCAAATGTTAGTGTATGGTTCCCATTATGTATTTTCTGGGAACCAACTCCTAACGTTCTAGGAACGTTCTCTGTAGGTTAAGGTTAGGTTAAACCATAAATCTTCCCATAACATTGCAGGGAAGTCAAGAGACACAAAAACATACCTGCTACATTATAGGAATGTTTGTTTATGGTTTAAAGAAATGCAACCTAAAAAGAAAGTTCAGAGAATGTTAGGAGTTGGTTCCCTGAAAAATAACCAAATAGGAATCATACTCTAACGTTCGCAAAAGATTCTGTGTTTGATGGTAACGTTTATGTTTGGAGAAAAACATCAGCAAATTTTGAGATATGGTTACAGCATAAGTCCTTTGCTTCAAATAATGAAATCTAAATAAGTCAAGTAATTTTTATTTGTATATTTCCTTTCACAACACACATCGTTTCAAAGCAGCTTTACAGAAGATCAGGCACTAACAGAAGATAAAACTGTAATGTGTGTGATATATATATATATATATATATATATATATATATATATATATATATATATATGACTTAGAGTCATCATTTTGTAGTTTGATAAAATACGATTGTGAATTGTGTTTAAAAATAAGTAATTATTCTGTTTTGTCAGAATTGAGTAGAAGGACATTTCTGGCCATCCAATTTTTTATTTCACTGATACACTCTGCTAATTTGGAGAATTGTGAAATCTCATCAGGTTTTGAAGAAATATTAAGTTGGGTATCGTCTGCATAACAGTGGAACCTTATTCCACAATTCCTGATAATATTTCTCAGGGGAAGCATATACAAGGAGAAAAGCAGAGGCCCTAAAACTGATCCCTGTGGCACTCCATACTTTAATTTTGTTTGGTTTGACAATTCCTCATTTACATAGACAAAGCCGTAGCGGTCTGCTAAATAGGACCTAAACCATGCTAATGCAACTTCTCAAATGCAAACATAACTCTCTAGCCTATTTAAGAGAATGTTGTGATCTATCTTGGCAAATGCAGCACTAAGTGCAGCCGCGATCAGATGATAAGAGCAAGTCATTTGTAATCTGATAAGTGAAGTCTCTGCACTGTGTTGAGGCCAAAATCCTAAATGAAAGTGTTCATATATATATTTCTCTGTAGAAATGAACATATTTGGGAGGTTACTACCTTTTCTAGTATTTTTTGTATAAATGGGAGATTTGAAATTGGTCAATAAATAGCCAGTTCTCAAGGATCAAGTAAGCTTCTTAAGCGGTTTGATAACTGCCATTTTAAAGTTTCTTGGGACATGTCCTAAGGATAGCGAGTAGTTAATAATATTAAGATGATGTTCTGAGATTACATGGAATACCTCTTTTAAGAGCTTGGTTGGTATTGGATCTAACAAACATGTTGTGGCTTTTGATGTTTCCAAAAGTTTTGTTAGCTCTTCATGAACTATGACAGCGAAGGATTGAAGTTGCATGAGAGGAAAATTATGAGACAAGGTTTTCTATGGTGCTATGACAGATGATTGCATAATTCCAATTTTATTTCTGAGTATATCAATTTTATCAGTAAAGAAATTCAAGAAGTCATTACTCTTGTGCTTCGACCTAATATCTGGTTCTGCTGAGGCTTTATTCCTAACCAATTTAGCCACAGTACTGAATAAACACCCAGGATGAATACTGAATACTGAATACTTCCCTGGAGGGATGGAGTCCATCTCTCTTTAGCAGGTCAGGTCTACCCCAAATACTCTTCCAATTATCTATAAATTATATTTTATTCTTCAGACACCACTCAGACATCCAGCCATTAATTGACACAATCTACAATAAACCTTGTATGTAACCTGTATGCCAGAGCATATTACAGTGTCTGACATCATTTTTGCAAATTCACACACCTCTTTAAAATGATCTCTAGTGATTTCCGACTGGCAAAGCCGGACATTATCAGTGCCGTCATGAATAACAATTTTAGAAAATCTACATTTAACATTAGCCAGCACTTGTAAATTTGATTTGATGTCAGACGCTCTGGCACACGAAATGCATTTAACAATAGTGGCTGGAGACTCTATTTCCATATTCCTTACAATAGAATCACCAATAACAAAATTATAATCAGTGGGTGCATCATTGATTGGGGAAAATCGATTGGAAACACTAAAAGGAACAGGAAACAGCTATTGTAAACATTTGACATGCAATGCAGGAAGAAATAACATGAGCGGATGCCATGACTTGAACAACCGCAGTTGTTTGTTGTTGTTGGTTGTTCCTGATCGGTTAGGGTTTGAGATCGATGTGAATCCCTCACGCAATTGTTTGTTGTTGTTGGTTGTTCTTGATAAGCGGTGCTTTGAGATCAATGCAGTAATCCTTGTAACACAGAGGTGAAAAACAGGTGCGCGCTGTAAAATGCACGCAGTTTAATCGCAATAAAATAGAAAGCAGATGCACTTGGAAAAAGCTTGCAGTTGACTCACGATAAGAGAATAATGCGGGGGGAAGCCCGATGCGTATTGAAAAATGGCAGACGTTAAGGATTAAAGGCTGAAAACAGATATATAAGTGATGTTAAAAAAGCTAGCAGGCTACAAACACAGACTCGAGCTAGGCGTCAGCATCAACAGGTAAAATACACACAGATGAAATAGTAGAAAATCTGAATAACCCGAAACATGCGGTAAAATGACAAAGGATTAAAAAGACGAACGTATGAGCATAAGCAATGCTAAGCAGGCTACAAACACTCGTGCAGCGTGCCGTCAGCAACAGGTAATATACTGATCTTCAAATTCTAAGTATCAGTCTTTGTAACATTTGCTATTCATGATATCCTCTCTATCTAATAAACAATGATACATTATGCCACTGATTGGTCAGTGATTATACAAAAAAGACCACAGTGCCTGCTGACAAAATTACATACGGAGGTGTTGAGTCTTCCCATGAACACAGGTTATAGATCAGACAGGACTGTTCTGTTCCCACTCATAACAGTCAAGCTAATGCAACATGACAGCCAATCTGACATCAGACACACTCTGTCACATATAAGTTCCTGTTTCTCCAACACGTCCCTTACTGTGGAGCAGGCCAGTGACAGCATTTACAATAATGTCCAAACGTGTACTGATAGGGTTGTCGAGAGGCATTAAGAGCCCTTTTAGCATGATTACAAAATAAGAATAGCTGAAACTGTGACGGGACAAATCCATCAACCAAACATATCAAATGCAAATGAATTCTGAGATTTTATAAAGAAGAATTTTGTGTTACATCTTATTTTCTGACACTTATTCTATGATGCTTGGCTTCAAAGAATATGTTTCCAACTGGATCTTTCAATGAATGCTGCACTGGGTGGTGTGAGACGCTGACTGGAAATGGGTGAAATAACACACCATCATACTACTCTTACTAAGAATGCAGTATATAAAGTTTAGATTTAGTATGCAGTAGCAGCACATTAGCATTCGATTCAGAACAGCAACCATCTGAATCCAAAATGGACAAACTGTGCACAGTATACATACTACATACTGCATAAATTGAAAGCATAAAACAATATTTCAGTATGCTATTCCAAACAAAGCTCAAATGTGTATGTAGCATATTTGGATCAAAAGGAGGAAGCGGGAGACGGTTTCAACAGTCAGGTGAGACCGATTTATTAAACTTCAAATTAAATGCCAGGAACTTAAAGTACTGCTTTACAGCATAAAACAAAACACAGTTCAGCTTTTCAGCAACAAAAATAAACTCTCTATGAAACAGACATACACTCTCTGGTGTACACTCACTCTGCGTCCTGGGCCCGTTTTTATCTCCCCCGTCTCTCATTGTAAACAGAGAAACAGTAATTAGGAGTAGTTAATCTCAGGAGGAACTGCTTTCTCTCTCCCCAGATGGGCGCTAGACCATGCCTTCACCTCCACAGTGTACAAAATTACACAAACCCATACTGGTCCTACTAGGTATGCACTATAGTATGCAATATATATTGTTTAACACAGACATGTGGTCAAGCATAAACATGACCCCCTACATGTCTGTGACAGTCCATTATATTTCGGAGGATTGAAAACTGGAGGCAAAATGTCTCAAAACGACATTCATCCTGGAGAACAAAACTGCAGAGGTATGGATAGCTATATCACTTTTAATCATATAATAATAATAATAACAGAAATTTGTTATTGCATTGTTTCATTACCATTTTATGTTAATGTGATATGCAAAGAAAACGAAATGCTGATGAATGACGATGCCGTTTTCACCATGGCTCAAACAACATCTGTATAAGAATGATGTGTCTCTTTTATAACAAGCACTCTTGACATAATTTGTGAATATAAGTCTATCACCATGCAATTACATTTTTATGTGAGATGTAGTTTTGTAGTCTGTTTTTAAATTTTATAATTCTTAGACGCGGGTGTCGCAAGTGTTGGTTATATGCGGTGATGTTGATGTGAAAATATGGCAGGGCAAATTAATTGTAATATTAATTTGATAATAATAATAGCCTAATAATAATAATAATAAAACATTAATCTGAAAATGAGCCAAATATCATCTTGATATCGTCAAAGGCATCAGCTATTGGCGATATCTCTGACTATCGGCGATCCCTGATATCATCGTCTATTAGCACAACCCACTTCCCACACAACAAACCTGTTACACTGGTGCCGAAACCCGGGACTTGGAGGAAGAAGAGCCGCCATGGAATCCTTACAACTGGGCAAAGTCATCCGAACCCTTGCTGATATGCAGCAGACACACCACCAGGCCCTCCTGGCCCAAGAGCAGTGCTTCCAGCAGCTTCTCCGGGCCCAAATGGAGGACCGGCCAGCATTGCGGAGCCTGGTAACCCAGAAAGGTCCTCGGCCGCAACCCTGGAGGCAGCAATGTCCATATACCAACACATGTTGGCCAAAATGGGGCCCCAGGAGGACACGGAGGTGATAGTGGGACAGGCTGCTACTGCGTCCAGATGGCCGAAAGACCAGTTGGCGATTCGACTGTAACCGCTGCTGTCAAGCTCACGACTCAGCAACTCCCAGCTGCCGGAAGTGGGTGCAGGTTGGAGAGGAGTGCGACACTGAAGCAGTGATCGATCTTATGGTGCTGGAGAAGTTCACCGCTCCTGTTCCAAGAAGAACCACGAAGTGGGTCCAGTGCCATCGCCGACGTCATTGGATGATGCCTTCCAGCTGGCAGAGGATCATATGGCGGTCTATCCGTGGGCTCGACAGCATCTCTCTCTCTCTCTATCTCTCTCTCTCACCCCTTCCACTCGTCCTGTTCCCACTCCCCAGAAATGGTGAGTTCCCCCTCCCAAACCAGTTCCCTGGCTTCAGGATTTTCTCAACCCGCTGGAGGTAGCTGGGATTTATTCTCCGCCACCCGGATTGAGGCGCGTCACTATGTGACCTCAAGGACTTAAAAGCTCATTGGGAATTGGGCATTCCCAATTTTGTGAAAAAGGGGAAAAAATCCCCCCCAAAAAATTATAGCCAGCTGTATAATAGGGGCACTCGACTATGGGAATTTACACTGGGAGAGAAAGTCCTTGTATTACTCCCCACATCAAGCTCTCAATTACTCGTCAAGGGCCCTTTGAGGTCACACAGCGAGTTGTGGAATCGATTATGAGATTAAACAAATGGATAGAGGTGGAGCAGTCAGATTTACCACCTCAATCTCCTAAAACCATGGAGAGAGGCAGTCCTTGTGACTTTGCCGATGGTGGTTCCGGAGAGGGAGGAGCTCAGACTGGAACTTAAAAGCCACCGATCGAGTCACCCTGGTCACTTGCGGAGACCACCTCTCAGAGAGGTTGCAGAGAGAATTCTCTGACGTGTTCTCGCCTCTCCTCTGTAGTGCGAATCTCATAGAGCACCATATCGAAATGAACATAGGGTAGTGGTACGTAGTCGTCCCTACCGGTTACCTGAGCACATAAAAAAGTGGTTCAGGAAGAATTAAAGATATCTAGCATAAGTCATGCTAGATATGGGTGTAATAGAAGAATCCCACAATGACCGGGCCAGCCTGGCGTTGCTGGTTCTGAAGAGTGACGGTTCGGTGGATAAAAGAAAATATGTAGAAAATAGAAAAGTCAATGTGGTGTCTAAAATTTATGTGTACCCAATGCCTCAGATTGATGAACTGCTTGATCGGTTAGGTACGGCTTGTTTTTGTTTGACACTGGATTTAACGAAGGGATATCTGCACTCAGATCCCCTTAACTCTCATGTACCACAAGAAAACTGCATTTTCCACACCATTTGGCTTACACCAATGTGTCACCCTTCCTTTCGTTTTGTTCGGGTCAGCAGCTCATGGACAGAATCCTCAGACCGCACGCCGCTTACGCCGCTGCCTATCTGGATGACATCATTATTTACAGTAACTATTGGCAGAAGCACCTGCAGCATCTGAGGGCTGATATAGAACATTATGGTAACAATTGAAGGTAACTATTTTTTACTGTGAGGATAAGTCAAAATATGGAGGCTGTTTCCAATTAATTCAAACAAATGGATCAATGAAAATACATAACTGCATCTGTGACATAATCTGAGGAATACATCAAAGATGATAAATAGCATGAAATGTGTGCTCCGTACTGTATGCCAGATAACATGTAAACTGATGAGCATCTTTAAAAGCTGCACATTTTGAGATGGTCCTGGATGACATACTGCTGAAGGCCATTAGCATTGCCGTCTGTGTTCTAACATACGTACTAACATCTGCTAGAGGAGGGTGTTTCAGTTTTAAGGGCCAACCGCTGTTTATCTGCAATATTTAGTTGCATTCCTATCATGCATTGCTTTGGCCTGACTGCAAGGATTCTTGAAAGACAAGAAATTATAGATGATATACAGTAATGGTCTGTGCTTTGTGGCCTCTTTTCTGGGAACCCCTACGGCATGGTCAATTTTACCATCTGCTCTGAAAAGACAATTGAACATCAGGCAATTGCGTGGCTTCTAAGATGAGTCCTTTGTGGTTCTCAAAATAAATAAATAATGAGAAGGGCATTTTTAAGTAAAATGTCCTTTACTGCAATGTAATTTAGTATCTTTTTTGTCATTCACAGTCAGTCTCATGCATTGTGTTTTTTAATTAAATGCTCACTGCATGGATATTGATGCAGATTACCTAATAGCCCTCTGTTCTCTCTGAAGCACAATTATTGTCGGTCAGTTCTTTGGACCAAAAAGGTGTTAACTCCCTGTCAAGATGCATCAGTGTCTCTGGAACTTATTCCCTTGTCCCTGGCAACATGTTAAGTGTGGCTACAGAATGCACATGCAGAAATCGCAGTTCCCTTTACAAAAAGCGTCACTATGATGCTGCGCTTTGCTAAGCGCTTTTTGGGAACAATCCTGCATTGTGACCAGCTGTGAATATGTGTGTAACACATCAATGAACATTGACCAGAATTTATAGCCTCGGCTGGTGAGATCATTAGATGCACCTGTGGCCAGGCTATAAATAGACGCGTCACCAGCGTGTCGTCAGATCTCACAAGCCCGTCAGACACTTTCTTTCCTCTGCTAGGATTTAGAATTTGTTAGGCAGTGCGCAGTGAACCTTTTCTCCTTTTCCTCTTTCTATATATATATATATATATATATATATATATATATATATATATATATATATATATATATATATATATATATATATATATATATATGTATATATATATATAAAAAGAAATAGTGGAAAAATGTCAGAGAAGCAAAGTAAACGATGCGTGTTTCCCTGTCAACATTCTATGACTGTCAGGGACACACATCAGTTTTGTTTTGTTTGTTTGGGGGAAGAGCATGCTGCTCTCGTGTAGGGACAGGGCGAGTGCGCGCATTGCGACCTACTTTCGGCAAAATGCTTTGTGCTCGCCTCGCTTACTTCCGGGGGTCAGCGCCCACTCTGTCATCTTGGGGCTCTTGCATATATCTGGCTGAGGAGCGAGAGACTGGTCCGTCCCTATCGCTCGGTCTCTCCCCAGATCCAGCTGATCCTTCTCATAAACTGAAGCGCGCCTCGGCGCCTTTTCATTTCACGAGGGGGGGCGCTGAACCTCTGTACATTTCATGCATAATAATAAAGTGGCTGAGAAATTACTCGAGGTGGTTACTCGGGCTGTGGCCAGACTACAGCTAGACTGGCCACGCGAACAAGAGACCCCCCCCCCCCCAATGCTCCAAACTATAAGACAGATTTCTGTCTGGTGGCCAAATGAATTAATAATAATAATATATAATAATAAAAAATTAAAAAAACTTTCTTTGATGACCTCCATGATGAGCTTTCTCACTCATGGAGTAACCCATATACTTCCCGTGTTCACGTACCCTCGATGTCTTTATACTCGACTATCGTGGGTGCTGAGACACGGGGGTGTTCAATGATGCCGCCGGTCGAAGAGACGCTTGCGGGCTATCTCTCACTGGGTTCGGCATCATCACTCAAGAAACCCGCTCTCCCCACTAAGCCATGCAGGACTACCTCCATGCTAGTGGGGAGGGCTTATCAAGCGGCAGGTCAGGCTGGTGCTGTGCTGCACATCATGGCCATGTTACAGGTGTACCAGGCTGACCTACTGAAAGACCTGAGTGCGGGTGCAACGCTCGTCGAAGAAGCCTTTTCTGAACTTCGTCGGGCCACAGATTTATCTCTCCGTGTTACCAAGCAGACAGCCCGTGCCATTGGTCGGTCTATGTCCACTTTAGTCAGCACGGAGGGGCATTTATGGCTTAACCTTTCAGGCATCAAGGATAAGGACAGAGTTTTCCCACTCGATGCCCCGGTTTCGCCTTCCGGTCTCTTCGGATATGCAATTAATACTGTTATCTCCAGATTCCAGGAGGCGAAAAGCCACAAGGAAGCCTTCGGGCAGTTTTTTCCTCCACGCATTCGGGGGGCGGGGCCGTCGGCCACCCAGTCCTGCCCCGAATCTGCTAGGCAGAGCGTGGCGAGTCATGCTCCCCCTCGTAAAGACTGGGGACAGGCTCGTCGCCCTCAGCACCCCCAAACAGGACCTCAGGGTCGTGATTTCTAAAAGAAAGAAACCCTGACGGTCTTGTACCCAGCCTTGTGGGGGTGGTTCCTCTCGGGACAGGGCGCATGTACCATCCACTTCGGCCCTCCCGATACCCTCATGAAACCTCTTCACTCCCGCCGCCCTTGGTGTTTCGGGTGACAGAGGCTTCCAACAAAGAGTTGGGTGTACCGTTGCTTCCTACCTTTATCCAGGACGTGGACACTCGACATCCCCTCAACAGGAAGTGTCGAAATTGATACCCATCTCAGAGAACCTGGCAGCATGGAAACTCCTGCCAGGCATTTCTATGTGGGTTCTGAACACAGTAGAAAGAGGCTACAGAATTAAATTTGCTCGCCGCCTCCGCGTTTTAACACCGTGGTTCCCACTACCGTGAAACCGGAGCAGACACGTCTACTGTGGAAAGAGCTGCAAAATGTCTCGGTCAAAGGGGCCATGAACGTGTTCCCCTTCCAGAGAAAGAGTCAGGCTATTACAGCAGATACTTCCTGGTCCCCAAGGGGGGGGATTTTAGATCTTTGAGGCTTGAACCGCTCGGTCAGGGTGTTCAAGTTCAAGATGCTAACTGTCAAGACGGTCGTGTCTCTGATCCAACATTACGATTGGCTGATCACGATCGATCTCATGGACGCATATTTCCATATTGGAATTCTGCCACAGCACAGGAAGTTCCTGAGGTTTGCTTTCGGGGACGAAGCCTTCCAGTATCGGGTTCTTCCATTCTAGCCCTATCACCCCGCACATTCACGAAATGCGTGGATGCAGCACTGGCTCCTTCGCGACTCCGGGGCATCCGCATTCTGAATTACATAGACGACTGGCTGATCTTAGCGCAGCTCCAAGAACTGGCAGTTCAGCACAGGGATATTGTCTTAGCTCATCTGGTTTCTCAGGGTCTGAGACTCAACATCAAAGAGCATTCTCTCTCCCACCTGGGGAATCACCTATCTGGGGGTTATATGGAATTCGATCACAATGCGGGCACAGTTGTCTCCCGCTCGTATACGTCCATTCAGAAGACCCTGAGCAAACTCAGGCTAGGTCAAGGTTGCGCTGTTCACCAGTATCAACAAATACTAAGTCTCATGGTGTCTGCGTCCACGGTGATCCCTTTGGGCCTGTTCCATATGAGACCGTTTCAGCTGTGGCTAAAAGCCAGGGGATTTCATCCAAGGGCCAGTCCCCTAGGGCTAATAAGGGTTATGCGTCGCGTGCTTCGTTCCCTTGCTATGTGGTTCAGACCCCGGTTTCTTACCTTGGGTCCCACTCTAGGTGCGTCTCATCATCGCAGGCTGCTAACGACAGACACCTCCCTGACGGGCTGGGTAGCGGCCTTAAATGGTCGTCCAGCTCAAGGGGATGGGAGGGTCGTCAGCTCGGTTGTCACAGTAACTGTCTCGAGTTGATGACGGTATTTCTGGCCCTGAAATACTTCCTCCAGGGGCTACCATGTCTTGGTGCGGGTGGGCAATACAGCGGTAGTCTCTTACATAAACCATCAAGGAGGTCCACGTTCACATCAGCTACATTTCTGGCACGTCGGATTCTCCTTGGGGCCCAGGGCAAGCCCCTGTCACTCAGGGCAGTTTATATCCCTGGATGCCCGTATGTGGGAGCAGATTTACTGTGCAGACAGAAAATACAGACGGGTGAGTGGAAACTCCACCCCTAGGTAATGGAAAAAATCTGGGTGAGATTTTACAGGGTAGAAATGAACCTCTATGAACAGTGCAATGTCTCCTCTACTTCTCCCTGAGTCACCCAGCCCCCCCTGGGTCTGGACGTGATGGTGCATACATGGACCTGAATGCGTCTGTATGCATTTTTCCCCGGTTTCTCTGCTCCCGGGAGTCTTGGCCAAAGTTCTCCAGCAAGGGTCTTGCCTCTTACTGATAGCGCTGCGCTGGCCGAACAGGGTATGGTTCTTGGAACTAATATCTCTCCTCGATGGCTCACCTTGAGTGATTCCGGACAGGAGGGACCTTCTGTCTCAGGCGCAGGGGACGATATTTCATCCCCAGCCCGAATTGTGGAAACTTCATGTTTGGCCCCTGAAGGGTACCAACTGAGGGACACAGGGCTGTCACCTGAGGTTATCGAGACCATTCTTAGTGTTAGGGCTCCCTCTACCAGAAGAATCTACACCAATAAATGGGGTGTCTTCGAAAAGTGGTGCAGTTCACATGGTGCAGATCCAGTTAACTGCCAAATTGTTTCAGTTCTGGACTTTCTGCAGGAAAAACTGTCAGCAGGCATATGCCCCGCTACTCTCAGGGTTTATGTGGCTGCCATTTCGGCTTGCCACGCCTTGATGGATGGGGTGCCTTTGGGGAGGCATCCTCTACCCGCTCGCTTCATTCGTGGAGCCATGCGACTGAGGCCTCCTGTTAGGACCAGAACTCCTTTATGGGACTTAGCAATAGTCCTGGAGGGTCTGGTTGAGACCCACTTTGAACCTCTAGGGTCAGCGTCTGACAGATTTCTGACTCTCAAGATGGTCTTTCTTATGGCGATTACCTCTCTGCCGGACTGTCAGAATTTGCCCCAGGAATGGCCAAAGCTATTCTGCATCCTCATCCTGACTACCTTCCTAAGGTGCCTTTTTCGACACTACATCCTGTCACTCTTGAAGCCTTCTGCTCCCCACTGTTTTTAACGCCAGAGCAGGAAAGACTTCACGGACTCTGCCCAGTCCGTGCCCTTCAGACTTATGTCCACCGCACTAGCCAGTGGCGTAAATCAGGGCAATTATTTGTCTGCTATGGGGGCCGCAACAGGGGGGCGGCCGCTACCAAGCAGACTATGTCACATTGGGTGAGGGATGCTATTGCCCTGGCCTATGAGGCGCGCGGTCAAGCTTCGCCAGTAGGTGTCAGGGCTCACTCCACCAGAGGGGTCGCCTCCTCTAAAGCCTTGGCTAGAGGGGTCCCTCTGCAGCAGGTTTGTGATAAGGCAGGCTGGTCCTCTCCGCACATATTCATCAGATTTTATTGTTTGGATGTTCATGCTACTCCGGGCTCTTACGTCCTTGAGTTGACATCTCAAGCTCATGCCTGAACAAGTTTGTGACACGGCAGGCTGGTCCTCTCCATGCACATTCATCAGTTTTTATGGCAGGCTCATGCCTGAACAAGTTTGTGATGCGGCAGGCTGGTCCTCTCCGCACACATTCGTCAAATATTACGGTTTAGATGTTTATGCTACGCCGGGCTCTTACGTCCTTGAGTCGACATCTCAAGCTCATGTCTGAGACCTATCATGTTTTTGTGAGCATACTTCACAACCGTAGGGGTCCGTACATCCCCAGTGCGGCGGCGTGGGTATTGCATTCCCAAAAGCTCTTAGCAAAGCGCTGCATCATAGTGAAGCTTTTTGTAAAGGGATCGTCTCAGGTTACATGTGTAACCCTTGTTCCCTGAAATAAGCGGAACGAGATGCTGTGCTTCTTTGCCGCACTGGGACGTCCCAGGACTGCTCTTCAGAAAAAGATATCTGACGACACGCTGGTGACGCGTCTATTTATAGCCTGGCCACAGGTGCATCTAATGATCTCACCAGCCGAGGCTATAAATTCCGGTCAATGTTCATTGACGTGTTACACACATATTCACAGGGTTGTTCCCAAAAAGCGCTTAGCAAGGTGCAGCATCTTGTTCCGCTTTTTTCAGGGAACAAGGGTTACACATGTAACCCGAGACGTTTCAGTTCTATTCACCAGGAACCCTGAAACTTCCAAACTGGCTCTTTTAATGCAGCCTACTACCATAACTATGATATATTTAATTCTACTGATTTGGAGGTTGGGACTTATTACATTAAATTCAAAAGACATTTTAATGGCTAGGTGTATAACTTCTGTGTAAGTAACAGCACACATATGTTCTTGCAAATATATTGATTGTTTTCCAAAAGGTTTCCCAAACAATCTTCTCATCTGCCATCAGGATGTAAAAAAGATAATCCGACCCCTAAATGGCACCATTGGTTGAGCCAATGTCGCTATCTTTGGCTGGTTGCAATGCTAAAACCATTGTTGGGCTGACAACTTTTTAAATTAATCTGTTACTGATAACGAATTACACAACAAAAATTTTAATCAGGAACATAATCTTTTAAATAACTTTTAGGTAATCTGATTAATTCTAAATTACTTTTAGGTTATTTATTGAATGTTTTGATGAAAATCTAATTTTAAGTGCATTAAAGGAATATTCTGGGTTCAATACAATTTAAGCTCAGCAGTATTTGTGGCATACTGTTGATTACCACAAAAAAAACAAAACAAACAAAAAAAAAAAAATAATATATATATATATATATATATATATATATATATATATATATATATATATATATATATATATATATATATATTTCTACTTTTCCTGCCTTTTTGTTAAAAGAAAAGAAACATTTTAGATTACATACTATTTAAGTGAATGGGGACAATTTCGGGAGCTTTTAACAGCAGAAATGTGAAGCTTTTAATTTTATAAAAGCACTTACATTATTGTTCTGTTAAAACCTGTATATTAGTTTAGCTGTAAAATGGTTTAAAACATTTTTATTCAGGTCGTTTTAGTGTTTAAGGGTTTACGACGTTACAAACAGTGAGTATTTTAACGTTTATGGATTGGCCTCATTCACTTCCATAGTAAGTGCCTCACTGTAACCTAGATTTTCGCTTTTGCTTTGTGTGTGTGTGTTAATCAACATTATGCCACATATGCTGTTGAATGAGCAAAACTTGTATTGAACCTGGAATATTAAATATATTTCAATTTTTTGAAAGACAATACTGATAGGTAATGCAATCTGTATGCAATCCATAAAAAAGCTACTCTAATCTGATTACACACATTTAAAAATTTAATGCAATCTAATAACATGTAGGCTACTTGATTTTTTTTTTTCTATGACTGAGTAATCCAGATCACTTGTAGTCCATTACTACCCAACACTGGCTAAAACAAAGCAATGTTTCGATAGCGCTACAAGAAGCAGTGTTTACAGTTTTCGATAAAAGTCATGCCTACTTATAGTTGTCTCTGCATATAAAGATGGGACAGGAGAAAGCATTTTAACATCTGAAAAATTACACACTTCACCTTGCACTAATTGTAATAAAGACACAGGTGTAATTTCATGTCCATTAATATTTTACTAAAAATAAATATTTACAATTTGAACATTTCATCCAGTTTAGGATACCACATTTCATCACAGCTTTAGAGACCAAACAAACCTTCAATATTGGTCAGGGCCATTGTGTATCTCCAAATATGTTCATTCAGGGTAAGTGAAAGGAGAAAAATACAAAGTGAGACAAACAGATTGTGTGCTTAAGTACAGGTGCTTGTGTATTCATCAAGACAAAGGGGAATTAGAACATACATTTCTAACAAAATCAGGTAAAATGCAAGTTTAACAGAACTGGGCAGTAAACAGAGACAGATTAATCTGCATTCTATTTTGGCATCCTGACAGATTCTGTCCCATTGCTACAGTTTCTGGAGAACATGCTGAAGGCCTGAATGAGGTTACACAGTGTTTTTCAGAAAAGGCCAAAGCTGAGCTCTAACCATGGCTCTCACAATTCAAACAGTGTCTTCAGAGGTGTTCATTGTTTTCGCCATTTTGTTTTGTAATTTCATTAGCGCAATTAGATTTGCGATTAACTGGACAGCTCTTCCCTTGCAATTTATTTTATTTTAAAAATGTTCTTTATTTAATTCATTAAGAAATGTCTGCTCTAAAATGAATGGACAAACATTTAAATACTCTTCAATATATTAACTTTCAATAATTAATCACATAAATCAAAAATAAAAATCTGTTTCTCTGGGGGAAAAAACATTCTGTAGGATACCATGGTCTAGGACTGCACAGTGATTATGCAGGACATTGCTTGGGAAAGAGCACTGGTTGAGATGCACTGAGGGTGTGTGCCACATTCCCGAGAATCATGGGCACATAGTTCACTGGCACTGATATCATGCCCATGTAAATAAATCCATAGATTTTCATTTACATCTACATATATCAAATCATCATTTTGTTTTGATTTTCATTATCGATTTCTAGCCATTATTGCAATAAATCAGTTTCTAAAGATGGTTTAAAAAGAGAATTACACTCTGTTCACTAAAGAATTTGGTATTTACAAGTTCTTTAAAAAGCAAGTGAGTTGTACAGTCTTCTATTTACAAAACCATGTAAATTTATTTAGGTATGATTTTATAGAATATATATTAACTCTTCTTCACAGTTTATTTAGTAAGTATTCATTTAATACCATATCTGCTATTATTCATGTTAATAATAACCTCTAGGGCAAACAGATGCCCTATTTAGTGATTGATGTTGAGTTACTTTTATCTGGACCATTGTTTCGGTTTGGCAAGGGTTATGGCAGAGTGTAAGAACAAACAGATTTGCCAGCAGATTATTTTGCCAAACAACTAACAAGATTCAGTCCATATTTTAGTTCGTTTTGATCCCTTCCTTCGCGTTTCAACGACAAAGGAAGCAGTTCTGAGCAAGTTCTTTGAACGTAAATTGCAAAATCACTTAAGTCTCACAGTATGTGCTATAACCATCCTCCATATATCTTGTGGTGGCACAAACAGGGACTCCAGTGTGCCGAGCCGCCAGGAGCCCTCGGTTTCTGTCTGTCTATGAAATCTCAGATTCTTCAGTTCCTTTTCACTGATTGCTCAGCTTGGTGGCTTCATTGCTGTAGGGTTGGTTTTCTGATGTCTTGTTTGCGGTTTCTGTAGAGTTTAAGGCACTTGAAAGTTTTTGGTTTTCACGGTAAGTCAGATGACACCAGAGCCAGTCCGGAGCTCTGTCGCAGGGAGGGGCCAGAGTGCACAGCCTTCGGGCAGTCGGGAGTCAGGACGCGCCCGTTCTCACCCACACTTCCCGTTATAGACAGGCGCGCCTTGTTCCGCATGGCTTCGGTGAAGGTGAGCTGCATTCAGAATGAGGCGCACCATGTGAAGAGGACACAGAAAAAAAAGGAAGGAGAGAGGGATAGAATAGGATAGAAGGAAAAGAAAACAGTCAGTTACACAGGTTTAAAAAGAGAGAGAATCATCATAATAAGATCATCATTACAGAATTAATGCACAGTCTCAGCAAGCACATGTACAAAGCACCAGACTGTGACACAGTTAACGATGAAGCATTTCAAATGCATCTGGCTTAGTCCTTTGATTATTTAGAGCCAAAGATGACTGGCCCATACTGTACATTTCTAACTAAGGAGTTTTCAATACTTTGGATTAGAGGTCTGCACTGAACCCGGCCCGACCTGACCAGTACACTCATATTTTAAGTCAGAACCCAAAATCGCTCACTCTTTTTAAAATTCTTCTCCTGGCAAGTCAATTATTTTTTAATACAGTGCATTTTATTTAAGCATATGTACATGTTCGCATTTATGTTTGATTGTAAGTGCCTTGCTGTAACTGTTTTTTTTAAAACAAACAATGGATGAATCAAAATAATTTGTTGTGGTAATCAACTTCTATTGAACCTTGAATATGCCTTTAACTTGACACAGTGATTTAAAACTGTGCCAGTCCTGCATGAGATGCTGAAAAATCAACATCACGCAGCGCAACAGTCAGAGACATCCGTCCAATGTGTTTATTAACAAAAAAAATTCGAAAACAGCGCAAACGGACACAAAAACACTTTCAGTGTGAACAGCCCCTCACTTGTCCATTCGCACGCATAGTTTTTCATTAATTACAGACTCAAACCCGAAGTTTATACTAAAACAACTGACCTGAAGCTGGCCAGAAACAAGGCGGTTGGTTGGGTCGAGTCAGGCTCAGGTCGGGTAGCAGACCTCTACTTTGTATATGGTGAAATTACTGCAAAAAGCTCACTTGATCAAAATAATCTATCTATTATTTTCATTTCTGTTTTATTTGCTTTTGTTATAGTTATACTGCTGAGTGGACATCACTTGTAAGAGAGGTCACCACACAGTGGCATTTGATTACAAACATGTGCAATCCAGGTCCCTCAGTCTTCAGCATGCACAAATACGTGAATGCAAGTCTCCACTTGGAGTACATAGAGAGGAGACAGAACAAGGACGTCACAAACACAAGAAGCTTTACCACGGGCTCACACGGTCAACACGGCAAGCTACTGCACCGAAAACTGAGGAGCTCCACTTACTACTCCCGTGCGCCTACATACATCTGACCTCCTACATCTCTACTCCTTCAGTAGCGTAGACGTTGTAACCCTCTCTATATGTGGCTAAACTCTGAGTGCTGTGGGTGGGACTTGGCCCTGGCGAGGGCTGGGGGCTGGGTAGGGGGACAGGACTGGGGAGAGGAGAGGAAGAGGGGCGACGTTCAGACTGTTCCACCTTCATTCTCTTGGCCTCGTTTCGGGACTTGTAGCAGAACTCGATGAGGGCCACCAACATGGCCAGGCCCAGGCCACCGACCAGGATGTAGAAGACCCCAGCGACATTACTGAGGCTTAGGGCCTGTGAGCTCTTGTCCTGAAAGCAAGAGGAGGAAAAGGGACAGGAAGTTACTGGGGTGAGAGTGGAGATAGGACACATTTAACACTAACACATACGCGCATACACTCAGACAAAGCACTTGCTAATCTAGAAATCTATGCACTACCATCATTCAAACACAAAATCACACAAAAGTACAAATTTAGATACAGTAAATACATGCAAATCTTCCCAATCAATCTTTTCTCGCAGGCTAATCGCAAAATGTCATCTAGCTGACCTTTGGATTACTTCTGTGATGACTTCTTGCTATTTTTGCTTTGCTAAACGGGTATTGTACTTTCACAGCAATTTAAGGGGTGACAATTGGTTTGTAATTACTGGCAATGCCATTTTTTTTCTTAACTCTCAAAAGGATTGCTAGCTCCTGTTATAATGTAATTAAACACTGTGAGTTCTCGATCAGACACAGGATTTAACTTCTCACTACGTTTTAGCATCTCCACTTGCGAGGCTTCTCTTGCTCTCTTAGGGATCCACAAGTCAGGCTGCTGGTTTGCCATGCAAAAAAATCAATGGTACGCTTAGTTAAATAAGCTTGGAATACCTTCAAAGCCAAGTTACTTCCAGTCCTCTCAGGTAATAGGAATAGAGGTGTAAGATAGGTGTACTAATGAAAACACATATCTAATAAGACATTAACGATTTAATGAAGGTATGCTGGGCATACTGAAAATATCCTAAGAAGCATGGATTACATGAATGGTGAGAAATCAACAAATCTGAAATCTCCTAATCCCTACAGATGAACATGCGCTAGATATCATAGTTTTGACCTAATTTCTTTCTGTGTTTACTGACACAGCCTGCCACCATGTCTGCTTGAGCATTAGACAACAGTGATGGTCCCAGACTTGGACTGACCTTACTTCCCGAGTCCTTGGGTCCACATTCGCCCTTATCGTACCACCATTTGTTTTTCAGCTTGTCTAAGATGCCTGATTCACTCAGTTTCAATACGGCAAGGTTTACGGGGGTTCTTCAACCGCGCAGAGGAATGTAACACAAATAACATAAATAACATCATAGGACATGTTATTTTATGTTATTCACTCATAACAGCTGACACAGCATTTGCAAAGTGACCGAGCGAAGGGTCCCATCGTATTATATGTCTCTGTGCTCCATATAAGAGAAGAATAGGGGCCTGCACAGGAGCCACAGACATTTGAATGGGACCTCGCTCCATCGGTTTAGTAACGGGCGCATACTGCCACGGCCTGTTTCTCTACCAACACTGGAAGCAATTACTGTTAAACCACAATTATTGGCATATAACAATGCATCCCACACTTTTTGACCAATGAATTCCATGACTTTTCCAGTTTTTTTTAGCAATTTCTAGTCGATAAAGTATTTTAAAGCTGAGAATGACAGAATTCATGACATATATTCATGACAGAATTGTCATTTTTGGGTGAACTCTCATTTAAAGAGGGACTTTGTGCCTAGTATTCACAGCGAATATTTGTGCTCTGACAGTAATTGCACTCCCCTTTCTCTTCCAACTAGATAGGGTCAGACTGTAGGTCAGATATGTGGTGGCGGCCCGGCAGATGCTCCTGTTACAGAGGAAAATGTTTACCCTCACTGGTTGACATAGTGGCTAACCTTCTCACCACCTCCTCCGCTGCCACACTCTCCTTTGTCGTACCACCACTTGTTTTTCAATTTGTCCAACAGGCCTTGTTCATTCAGTTTTAAAACTGCCAGGTTAACTGCACTTCTTGAAATGATAAAACATAGTTTGTCAGTAGCAGCAGTGTGTCATTTAGTTGAGCAGAATCCAATCAGGGTAAATAAAGAAAGAAAGGGCTGGAAATCTCTATAGATTTGTCGTGCCTAGTTCCCACCCCAGTTTCCTTTATAAAATACTTAAAAACACTGAACCACAGAGGACAAAACTCTCTTCTCATGTTTTCATGTTAATTCGCACCAGCCGTATTTGTCTCTAGTTTACTATACACCTCCAGATAGAGGAATGGAAAAATCAATATCTCCCATTGCTTTTACCCCCACTCTTCCTTTATTTTCTGTTCGTCACTCTACTGCTTTACTACAGTATGTACTCAATATTGCTGTGAGATGCGCAGAGGGACCTCACGATATTGAATGTCTGTTACTTTCCCTATATGCTGCTTACGGACTGTTTAAATGCATATTTTAAGTGTTTAAGTCTCTGAAAGTGCTGAATGAGTTTGATCCTTTTCCCCAGACCCCTGCACTCCCACCCTCGGCTCTGCATAAGGGAGTTTAATGCAGTTCTGCTCCTAAGCATCAGGCAGAAACTTTCCTTGCAATTTTTGCAATGGGTAGAGTTGGATAATGTTTAATATAAGTAGAAGCATAGTCTATCAATTCATGTAATTGAATACACAAAATCTAATTGGATAACTTGCTGTGTTTCATACAGTAGGATCCCAAAGTCTTGAGACAACTAATGAAAATGCTTAAATTTAGCATTCTTTTGAAATTTAATACAGAATTTTTCATCACAAATTATATTATCAGAATAAAATTTTTTGTGCAAATTTGAGTTGAAAAATGTATGTACTGTATATTAAAATCAGAATTTCTCAATATTTTGTGTGGTCCCATTTTGCTTTAGTAATAATTTTAGAATTTCCAATGCTATGTGCATTTTTTTTTTTTGTGTGCTTACGTTTGATTAGTGACCTTGAAATAGTGCAGAATCTTAAAGTCGGCATGAAGTCAAAATGTATCCTATTTGTTTTATTAATGCATGTGACTGGTCTTATTGTGAATGATTCATCCATGCATTTTTTTTTTTTTTTTTTAAAACGTTGACCTCGCAATCTTCATGTCATAATTTGCTCTTCTGGTGATATGACTTACTCTTTTCTGCTGATGAATGCAAGGCCGTGCTGCAGTTAAGCCAGTTTTAAGTCAGTTCTAACCCTGCCACTTCAAGAGTTATGTACACAAACCTGGCGAGAAAGCAGCCAATGTAGAGATGAAGAGGTGTATTTTCAGCTGTATTCCTCCCAAAAACCTATACCCCAAACTACCTTGGTTACGTGCCTGCTGGCTTAAATGTACATTTTGAAGGAGAAAGAATAACAGGAAATTTGAGGTTGTGTTCGAGACATTTCACGCCTGAATCCTTCCAGAGGTGATCATTACTGAATTCACTCTGCCAGATGCATCTGGAATTTATTCATATTTTTAATGCAGGTATCTTGGGATGTACAGCACGAGAAAGTGTTATTTTTTTCTCTTTATATTTAGTGTATTGTGATTTAAAACGTTGAAATATTGTGATCTTGAAAGGCTGCAGCCTAAGTGTAAGTAAAGACTGCGATGTGCTGTGTGCGTTTGTGAGCTGGTTATGGATTAATGTTGTCAGTTAGATCATCATCGGTTCTAAAGTCAGTATTGAACTGTGTAAAAGTTGTGTGTCTGTCTGTGTTTGCACTGCAAACTCGCATTCAGCTCAGCCTCCATTCCAGTATGCAACGGGCACTTTTTACAATCCAATCAATAAGTCATGGATAAAATCAAGTCCCCACCCAAGGGCTCTACAGTGTGACCATCTCAGTTGCATTTGCGACTGAAAATTACTGTGTGACAGTAAAAAAATATTTAGGCTCACCGGTGTGTCACCCGATTGAAGTAGGGGTGTGAGAAAAATGTATTCTCCGACGAATCGATTCTGAAAATGCGGCAGCGGAGTGGCGCTTATGCCCGCGCCAGAGACAGATGTTAGAAACATCCACATATTCTAAAGCCATGCATCCTACAAAACTGATGGCAGACTGGATGTATCAACCACACACCATTTGTCTCCTAATGAAACTGTGATCCCGAAATGAAGGCAACAGGAGAGTTGATTTCATGATTACATGTCAACAAAGAACATGAAATACGAGCTTGTGTCGTTATTGAACAAATTTTTACAACAAGGTGAAAAAAACCACCTGAAAATAATGATGAGACAGCGGTTCGGGAGACGGGGGTGATGTTTTTATTTTCTAATTATTTATTGCTTCCCAATGTCTATTACTCCTCTTGCGCTCTTTCATTTGCTGTTGCTCATTGCCAGTCTCTCGCTCGTCAGGAAGAGTGTGCAAACTCTTGTTAGATAAATAAAAAGGCCTTGGACAGATTTATTCTAATTACTATGTTAAAATGATTAACAATACTTTAAACATATAAAAGTGATTTAACATAATCAGTTGAATTATTTAATGTAATAGTATTGTGTTTTGGGGACTGGGTATCTCAGCGAATATTGACGCTGACTACCACCCCTGGAGTCACGAGTTCGAATCCAGGGTGTGCTGGGTGAATCCAGCCAGGTCTCCTAAGCAACCAAATTGGCCCGGTTGCTAGGGAGGTTAGAGTCACATGGGGTAACCTCCTTGTGGTCGCGATTAGTGGTTCTCGCCCTCAATGGGGCACGTGGTATGTTGTGCGTGGATTGCGGAGAGTAGCATGAGCCTTCACATGCTGGGAGTCTCCGCGGTGTCATTCACAGTGAGCCACGTGATAAAATGCACCGATTGACTGTCTCAGAAGCGGAGGCAACTGAAACTTATCCTCCACCACCCGGATTGAGGTGAGTAACCATACCACCATGAGGGCCTACTTAGTAGTGGGAATTGGGCATTCCAAATTGGGGAGAAAATGGGATAATTAAAAAATTTATAAAAATAGTATTGTGTTTTGAACCAATTTCTTTAATTTATTTTCCTGAGGAAAGACTTCAGTGTTTATCACTTTTTACACCTACAAAACTGTTACTTGATTTGAGTGTCAAAACCTGGTTATAGTCAAGCAAGACATGTAGAACCCCAATTTTGGTCAAAATGTGAAGTTACTGTGTTTTGCCTTTGCATATATCAATTAGATATTTTTTTTGATGTATCAGGAATCATTCTGAAATCAGATTGTGACTCCCAGAATCAGATCAAATCGTGGCGCCTAAAGATTCTCGAGATTCCCTAGATTGAAGCTCATGAAGTGTTAGTACAATCAGAATAAAAATTACAACTCCCAAATGCATCTACACTGCACAATTGTTACTGTATGTTTCACACTGCGATTAGCTGTTTTTTATCACTTCAGTCAACCGATCAAGCTCGAAAAAGTTGTTTGAGATGTTTTAGTCAGCTTGAGTGAAATGAAAAGCATCAAATTTTACTTTAAAAATTAAGTTTACAAAGCCTGGACAACTGAAATATGCAGAATCTGATTGTTGTACATTGTGTGACAGGAACATTAATTGTGTTCAGCAGTGCAGATGTCAATTTAGAGTTCTTAAATATATTTAAGAGGACCACACTTCAAAGACTGAACATTGTGTTTCTGTATATTTATGTTCACAAGATGAAACCGATAACATGAGCTGCTGTTGTTTTTTTGCATACAGCCTGTCAAATTAACTGAAAATATTCCATTTGGTTTATAAGAATTTAAACTCTGACATGACTCTATGTTCCTGAATTTTGTCATAATTGATGACCTCCGTTTTCTCATGTCTTTTGTGCATGTCATATTGTGGCACATTATCGTTACCATCTCTAAAAAAAACTGAACTACACAAGTGCTTCTAAAAAAATGTAAGCATAAAGCCCTGCCCCACCCTACATTTTTGTCTTGTTTTTTCACTCGGAAATACATGACAATACAGAAGTCTGTAGCAATTTCAGATTCATGCCAGCTTTAAAAATGTCTTCTTTGTTTGACATTTTCAAAATCCAAGAACTTTTTGTTTCTTTTTACCAAACAAGACAAAACTAAAACTACACAGATTTTTTATTTTGTTGTTGTCTCAGACTTTTGGACCCCACTGAATAAGTCCTATGTGTCAATATGATGGTGAATTTAAGAGTAAAATGTATTTCAGGCGAATGATTCAAGAGAGGTTTATCCTGAATGCAACACTGATAAACACACAGCCCACAGGAACAAAGAATGGGACAGGGAAATAATGTAGTGAGATACACCTGAGCTGAGGAGTGGAAGAGAAAGAAGAGCATTAAAGGACACTGTGCTGTACATTTGAAGCCATGCAAATCTCCTGCACTGGTCTGACATCAAGCTATAAGCCATTATACGCTCTTCCTCTCAGGATCAGGAGAAGTGTCAGACAGACCAACTCTGCAGCAAAATGGCTGATCCTAGGAGCTACTGTCATCTATAAGTGACTCTTCTCTGTATAAAGCAGTGTATCTTAATCCTAGTCCTATGAACCCACAGCACTGCAACTTTTGGATGTCTACCTTATCTAATACACCTAATTCAAAACATCAACTTGGTAGTAGATGCTCCATGACCTTAACTAGGTACATAAGATAAGGGACACATCCAAAATGTCCAGTGCTATGGGTCCCCAGGACCAGGATTAAGATACACTGTTATTAAGTATTGGAAAATGTTGTTGTTTAAATGGTGCAAGGTTATATACTGTATCTTTAAAGACCCCATGAAAGAGCTTCTAGCATAGTTTACTATCCTGTTTATATACAGTATATAGCAATAGGCTTTAGTTATGTCACAGCAGAGACCATAATTTGGTACTGGGGAAGGGACATTCTCATCTTTGAGAGCATATAATTGGACAAAAATTTGTGCAGTGCAAGATGAGTCATCAATATTTTGGTCAATTTTCCTAAAAGAGAAAGACAGTAGCCTAATTTTTAAATGTATATAGCTGCTACAGATTGCTTTAGCTAACTTTTAAGATTACACCAGTGTAAAGATGGCTTTAAAGCTAAAAGACATGGACTAAATGTGACAAAACTCCCATTTAGATTTCACAGGGTCTTAAATGGTCCTTTCTAGCCTACGTGGGAAAGAGAGTTAGGTAGAGTCAGACCAGGCTGAGTTTTTACAGGCTTTTCTGTTTGTTTAAAATCATGACCATCACCTAAACATCCAAAAATATCAGTAAAAAAACATGCATGCATTAGTTTGCAATTACCTGCTTGAGGCTATATAAAAAAAGAGAATGAGAAAAAAACATAAACACTATGTATACAAGACCCTTAACAGCACACAAGAACACATAAATGTGAGCAAAGCAAAAAGAAAGAAAAAGGGAAAAAATAGAAATAGGCACGCCAGGGAAGGTGGAATACCATAACAACACGTGACATATTGTTATACTACTCCACCCACCTTAACTGTGAGCCCTTGGGCGTGGCCACCCCGTAGCCTTTGGAGTCCAGGTTGCCTCCAACTTTCATAGTGTCGCAGGGTTTACGCTGTTCCGTGTACTCGTTCATAGTGGACTCCAGTAGGAAGGCATACTTTCCTTTGGACTTTCTCACCCTTGCTACACCCTCTGCCGTGGTCTTAGTGAACACTGTGGGCTCTGCTGACTTCATGTAACTCCACATTTTCTCATAAACGGCGATCTTTGACCTCTGAAAGTTAGGGTAAAGGTGTAGAGAATGCCAGTGAAGTGTGCAATGGGAAGGCGCAGAATCTTTGTTAGTCATTGAACTACAGCGTCATTTATTATTAACAGCACTATTCCTTTGCTTAGATTATTGAAAGGAATAGATCAACCCAAAATGAAAATTATCTCATCATTTATTCACACTCATGATGGACTTAAAACAAACGTATTTTTAAATTACACTGTAAAAAGCGGTAAACCGAAACAGAACCCTGTAAGCAATGAGAGGGGACTGAAGCTTTCAAGCTGTAAAAAGGACACACAAACACCATCAAAATATCATAAAAGTGGTCCATATGACTTGTATGCTATCTTCTTAAGTCTTAGGTCAAATAGAAGCTTTATACGCTTCAGTCCTCATTGCAACTGTACGTAAAAGAGTGACCAGCACAGTCTTCAGAATTTCTTCATATGTGTTACACAGAATAGAAGGTCATACACAATTGAAATGCCATGTAGGTGAGTAAACGATAACATAATAAAAAAGTTTGGGTGAACTAACCCTTTAATTAGTATATTATCAGCAAATCTTTTTTTTTTATATATACTTTTCATCTTTAAGTCATGCCATCTTAGGAGTCATCCTTCCTTCCACTTCACCCCCTATCAACACATACAACCCCCCCCCCCCCCATCAACACATAAACTCCCCCCTCAACCCATTAGCTTTGCCCACTCACCCTGAAGAACTCTTTGGTGGAGCCTGAGTCTAGAGTACCATACGCTATGTCTGTCTGCTTGGCTAGGTCCTCGGCACTCTCAATGGGTGACACCATCCTCTCCACAGTAAGGAAGGCAGCCAGGTTGGCCGTGTAGGAAGAGATGATAATGAGGGTGAAAAACCACCACACACCACCCACGATGCGTCCAGACAGAGACCTGCACCAACAGTTGAGAGAGGAAGAGAGTGGAGATGAAAATGACCAAGCAGGAGTGGTGAATGACAGAGCATGAAAGAAAGGATAATAATATTGAAAAACAAGGGGAAGGGGAAGGAAAAGGGGTATTGAGAAAAGCAGGAGAAACAAATGGAAAGAGATGACCAAAAAAGACACATCAATTGTTGTTGCAATCATTGCATTTTTTTCATATATATATATATATATATATATATATATATATATATATATATATATATATATATATACATTTTAAGGGCTGTCAATCACAATTTTTTTTTCAAATTAAATTAATTTCATGGCATGGCGATTAATTAAACTTAACACATATTTAAAGCATATTTGTTGAGAAAGCCTCTAAAATAACAATAATTTAATACAAAATGATTAAATAATTATAAAAAGTCATATTTAAATAATTATGTTATGTATATTTAATATATTTTATCAAAGTAAGTCGAGTGTTAAAAAATACAATACATAATGTGGCTTTAGTAGGCAAAATACATATTGTTTATGTTCATATTATTGAATGTATCAATCATTTGCCTATAATTCACAGCAATCTATTTTATTTGTCAATCTGTCTTAGCTTTATTATAAAGGCTTCTCTAAGGAAATGTCAATGTACACACGCATCAGACAGATGCTTTTGGAGCGTCTGCGATGCAGAATCTCTACAGATTCTTCAAATGTTGGTGGACTCTCTTCTTCAGTTCACCCCACAAATTTTCTATGGGGTTCAGGTCAGGGGACTGGGATGACAGAACCTTGATTTTGTGGTCAGTGAACCATTTTTGTTTTGATTTTGATGTTTGTTTTGGATCATTGTCCTGCTGGAAGATCCAGCCAGGGCACATTGTAAGATAGAGTCAGTGATTCCATGTATCCAAACAAGATTTCCAAGTCCTCTGGCAGAAAAACAGCCCCACAACATTAAAGATCCAGCACCACAATTAACCGTGGGGATTGGGTACTTCTTCATTTTTGTGTGTGCCGAACCCATAATTTTGTTTTGTTTCATCTGACCATAGATCCCGGTCGAATTTGAAGTTCCAGTAGTGTCTGGTAAACTGAAGATGCTTGAGTTTGTTGTTGGATGAGAGCAGATGCTTTTTTTCTTGAAACCCTGATGTTGGTGATGTATTTTGTGTATTAAAATATCTAGATCCGCCCCTGCACCAGATGTGGAATAATGTCGCTAAAGCCCACTACATTCAGTGCATCTGGAAAGTAGTCACAGCGCTTCAATTTTTCCACATTTTGTTATGTTACAGCCTTATTCCAAAATGGATTAAATTAATAATTTTCCTCAAAATTCTTCAAACAATACCCCATAATGACAATGTGAAAGAAGTTTGTTTGAAATCTTTGCAAATTTACAAAAAATAAATGACATGTACATAAGTATTCACAGCCTTTGCCATGACACTCAAAATTGAGCTCAGGTGCATCCTGTTTCAACTGATCATCCTTGAGATGTTTCTACAACTTGAATGGAGTCCGCCTGTGGTAAATTCAGTTGATTGTACATGATTTGGAAAGGCACACACCTGTCTATATAAGGTCCCACAGTTAACAGTGCATGTCAGAGCACAAACCAAGCCATTAAATCCAAGGAATTGTGTGTAGACCTCCGAGACAGGATTGTATCGAGGCACAGATCTAAGGAAGGGTACAGAAATATTTCTGCATTATTGAAGGTCCAATGAGCACAGTGGCCTCCATTATCCGTAAATGGAAGAACTTTGGAACCACCAGGACTCTTCCTAGAGCTGGCCGCCCAGACAAACTGAGTGATCGGGGTAGAAGGGTCTTAGTTAGGGAGGTGACCAAGAACCCGATGGTCACTCTGACAGAGTTCCAGTGTTTCTCTGTGGAGAGAGGAGAAACTTCCAGAAGAACAACCATCTCTGCAGCACTGGCCAGAAGGAAGCCACTCCTCAGTTAAAGGCACATGACAGCCTGCCTGGAGTTTGCCAAAAGGCACCTGAAGGACAAAATTCTCTGGTCTGATGAAACAAAGATTGAACTCTTCGGCCTGAATGGCAAGCGTCATGTCTGGAGGAAACCAGGCACCCCTCATCACCTGGCTAATACCATCCCTACAGTGAAGCATGGTGGTGGCAGCATCATGCTGTGGGGATGTTTTTCAGCGGAAGGAACTGGGAGACTAGTCAAGATCGAGGGAAAGATGAATGCAGCAATGTACAGAGACATCCTTGATGAAAACCTGCTCCAGAGTGCTCTGGAACTCAGAATGTGGGGAAGGTTCATCTTCCAACAGGACAATGACCCTAAGCACACAGCCAAGATAACAAAGGAGTGGCTACGGGACAACTCTGTGAATGTCCTTGAGTGGCCCAGCCAGAGCCCAGACTTGAACCCAATTGAACATCTCTGGAGAGATCTGAAAATGGCTGTGCCACGACACTCCCCATCCAACCTGATGGAGCTTGAGAGGTCCTGCAAAGAAGAATGGGAGAAACTGCCCAAAAATAGGTGTGCCAAGCTTGCAGCATCATACTCAAAAAGATTTGAGGCTGTAATTGGTGCCAAAGGTGCTTCAACAAAGTATTGAGCAAAGGCTGTGAATTCACTTTCCGGATGCACTGTAAGTTGCTAAAATAGTCGCTAGTTGCTAAATGGCTCCTTTACTCACTAAAGAGGGTCACACTGAATTATATATTTATACGTAATATTCTCATCAGTTTTATTCACCAAGTTAATTTTTTCATCCTGGTCTCATAGAAACACGTTACTATACCTACATATAACTACAATGATTTTTACATGACTTAAAGGGCAGAATATCACTTCATAAACACTTTTCGCACTGTTCCTCACACAATGCTGTCTTATGACACCAAAGCACTTTTACTATTGTGCATGACTTGTAAGGCGTACATTTTAATGTTGGCATTATTACATACTACATTTATAAGCTTGTTCGAGTGCAATCAAATTTTACATTAGCTCAACTGAGAGTGCTGCATTTGCAAATTACCTAGAGACGTAAAGAGCAAGCGAGTCGACACGTGAGTTGAAAGTATCGCAGAAGCACAATAAAACTAAGTGGTTGCTTCAATGATTGCATTTTTCTGACATTTGTTTTTATGACAATATCAGTTAGGTTAAGGTTTAAGGCTTATTGTAGGGAGGTACATTTTGTTGATTTAAAACTCGAAAGTTCATTAACCCAACAAAACGTAACTGTTTGGAAGAAAATGTAGCCTACATTTGAATTGACAAAAATCGCAAACCCTTGAACTTTGCTGAGTCTAGGTAAGGATCTCTTCCACTCTTCCATCTCTTCCACGATCTCCAGCCTGGTCTCATGAAATGTACGTGGGTATGGCTACGTTTTGGCAAAACGTAATGTACGTGGTGTATTACAAGTTTGGCTGTAGTTTGAAAGTGGAATGTCCAGCTGATGGTGCCAAAACCCAGTGAAATTAAGTTGTGTTCAGATGAGCTTTTGAAGGTGTATTTGGAGGTTTTAATGAGTAAATGTACTTCCCTTAACAAAAACTGTATCCTAAACCTAACCAATAGTGCTTTAAAATATAAATGAGACAATAAAAAGACAACCTAACCCAACCATACCCCTAAACCCAAGCAATAGTGTTTTAAAATGAAAAAATAAATGAAGCAATTAGCCAACCAATGGCTAAACCTAACCGATAGTGTTTTAAAATGTATAAGCAAAATGAAAAGCACATTTTCTGAAGCAAGCATGTCTTACCATGTCGCTTCCATGACACTGTAGTGTGATGTTTCAGCTTACGTTCTTGAGCGCAAGCTGAAGTCCAGTGCTGTACCATGTGAGCTACCGTCTAATTTTTCAAACGATGCGTTAGAGTAAAATTGTGTCCATATCATAACATACTGTAGCAGTGTATGAGTAATAGAGAGAGAGAAAAATATAAAGTTTTAATCAGCTTTTGACCTTATGATTTGTGTTAATGTGAATAAAACATTGTTGTTTTAGCACCTCTAGTGTTTATTTCATCTAGAAACTGCAGCGATTTGTACCTGGAGACACGTGTAATGACGAGTTTTGCAAAAATGTATACAGTCAGGTTTTCACTATAAGACCAGGTTGATGATCTTTTGACAAGGTGCCATGAAGGCAGATTGGCTATTTAGAGAGTGGGCAGGCGGGGATGTCAACCACAATGGGGGCGAGGTGATATAGCCCAACACTGTTTAACTTCTCACCTCACCCTGATCATGCAAATCAGTTTACAGGATTGTAGTGTAAAATGGGCATCATGAAATTATGCACGCCTGTCCTTTTTTTTCCTTGCTGTCATGGAAACACTGCTTTGTCAAGGCACAAAATAATTTGCTTTCTGAAAGGACACTAAATAGAGCTTATTTTTTGTTGTCCAAAATTTTTAATAATCTATCATGGATGTTTAATTCAATGTATTCAATGTCAAATTCGGAAAATGTTCCTCCTTGTTTTCTCCCATTGAAATTCATGCTAGTCTACGCTGGTCTTTTAAGCAGGAAATCCTTTTCAAATTTCCTTTTTCCAGTAAAGCCGATTTGAAACAATGTGTTTTGTAAAAAGCACTTTACAAATACAATTAAATTGAACTGAAGTTTACAAATGGAGTCACAGTGCTGTCACCCACCCACCTTGCCAAGTCTGAATCTGAGTACATTTTGTAACTTGATGTTGAAATCCCAGATTAAATGCTTGACTGCTTGTGTGTCACAGTGATCGGGGTGTTTTATCCAGGCACAACGAGAGTGTTAGCTGCTGCTAAACACTAACCTGTATGCAGACACACCATTCAGGCCTGGTGATGTCTGAGGATCAGATGCATCATGGCTCGCGCTAACTGTGGCTAATTGATTTGACTTCATGAGACAAAGCCAATTTAATAAGAACCTAAATTGAGTGGACACGAAACCAGTGAGTCACCCCTCAGGCCACTCCACAGCCCTGCCGTTTGGCACACAGTATCATTCATAAAGATGTATGATCCGTGAACAAACAGGCATTCTCTCTGGTCCCTCATCATGCCATTTCTTGTAATACAGACATTCTGATCACAGCTCAATGTTGAGAGACTGTCTCTCTGGATTTCACACATCCACACAAAATAAGCAAACTATCACCAGTGCATCCCTCAAAACAGCTCATTATCAAATCAGTGCCATTAGAGCTGTGAAATGGGATGCGTTACTGTCAGTGAAACCCTGTGCATTACTCACAACAGAGCTTGGTGCAGATCGCTCAACACAAATGACACATCATCATGTGTGTGTTGGAGCGAGAGAATGTTTGGCGAATTCAAATTACATTCTAAAACGTTAGCAGGGGTATAATGGGGAAGATTTGTGGTGGACTGGAGGGAGTAAAAAAACTAAAGGAAGAGGGAGAGAAAGTGAGAGTGAGCGAGACAAGAGGAGAGAAAGGAAGAGACCTTGACATGCTGTAGATAAATGGAAAGGTCACTGCCTGAAGCCACAGTAAGCCTCCAGCATTTTATTTATTCATGGCTTCCTCTCTACATCCATGATTAAGATTTAATACCTGCAAATCATTTTGTCCATACATGAGACCAGAGTCGTTCACAATCATGCTCCACGTTACTGATATTTTCTCCCGCTGGTAAATTGGAAAAATTTAAGAAGCAAGCTCTCGCATTGCCCAAATGAAATACATTAATTCATATTTAGCAGCGATGTCTATCCCTTCGCATTGTGAAATACAGCACACTGTGTTTTATTTCTGGAAAACAACTAGATAGATCACTGGAATTTTTTTCTTAATCAGTATTTTCATCTTGTTTTCCTCAAAAATCTCTAAGCATCCTTGCAACAACATACATTTGCTTGAGGTACAGCATTGCACAAGATATTAGGACTTGTTTAAAGATAACATCTTCAACTAAGTTTACATTTATTACCTCATTAGCAAAAAGTTTTATTTTTTAGGTTTGTGCTTCAAATAACAACACAATAAATAATACAAACACTTTACAATACGGGTGCTAATTCATGCTTAACTAATGCACAGATAATATTGAGTTAATGTATGACTCATGATTAACTAAGCCATTCATTAATGATTGTCACATCAGCAACTAATAAAGAGTCTGTCATATTAATATATTAAGTAATGTATGAATTGCTATTAATTAGATGTGTAATCGTGGATTAATTTCCTAACAACTTATTATATGAGCTAATAGTGTTAATTAATGTGTTAATTACCACAATGAAATGAAGCCACATATTTGAACTTCCACCCAATACGGGCGCACTAATATGCATTAATACATGCTTAATTACTGCATTATTACTGCAAATTCATGTGTTAATTACACCAATAAAAAAAGAGACATACAAAATATCACATATGTATTTATATGTGATATTTTGTATATATCTTTTTTTTATCTCTGTATCACACTGTATTTTTTTTCTTTAGTGAGGCAATGTTTTTGAAAATGTATGTTAAATAAACAGCTTTTATAAAGTCCAATGATGGCCATTAATGATAAATAAGTCCTCAAGTCATGGCTTTTTAGGCAGTAGTTTGGCTTTATCAGCATTTGTTTTAATTAAATATTAACTAATGGTTTGCAAAGATATCATTATGTTATGACTCTACTTGTTGGGGACATGACTATTAACTCATCATTAAGTAATTGTTGTAATTAAAACATGAATTTGCAGTAATAATGCAGTAATTACTGCATTAATTGTATGTATTAATGCATATTAGTGTACTTGTATTGGGTGGAAGTACAAATACATGGCTTTGGCTCATTGTGGTCATTAACACATTCATTAACACTATTAGTTCATATAACAAGTTGTTAGGGAATTAATACATGATGACACATTTAATTAATAGCAATTCATATATGACTTAATATATTAATCAGACAGACTCTTTATGAGTCTGTCAGAATGTTTAGATATATTTTACTGGAAAACAGTCTGATTAAGAAAATTATTATTCACAATGATCAGTATGACCTGGACATTATAAGGCATACAAAACATGCTATTTCAGATTATATAGGGCATATAAAACATGCTATTTCAGTTCAAGGGCATCAACTTTTATCCCAGAGAGTCTAATGTAGATAAATTATTTGAGTGCAGAAATTATCATTTTGGCATGGAGTGAACCTGGGGCAACACTTCCTCCACTGTAGTGCTGTAATCTCCACTCTCTCATTTCCGTCAATTTTACAGCACTGGCCTGGTGAGTGAATCATATCCTTTCAATACTCCCATGATCTCTCTCTCCTCCTAACCCTACAATCATTCCCAAGCAATCTGTGGAATAAAATAAGTCACTGAATAGAGGCAATTACTGGTGCAAGATCGACCAGAAAACACAAAAGCAGGGACAAAAGAAGAAATCAAGAGAGAGAAAGGAATAGAAGGACAACGGAAGAATCTTTTTTAATGACATGCTAAAAAAAACAAAAACTGATAAAATACCATCATAAGTGTTGAGGAAATAGAAAAGATGACAGGATGCAAAATTACAGTTTTTCTGACAAACAGCTATGGAAACCCAGGAGTGCCCTGGTAGTGGCTCATTCACTATTGCTGTGAAATGCTGAACGTCGCCCTACATGAGGGTACACAGTGATACGTGTCCAGGACGGGAGCTAGGTAATCGTGATGCTGTCACAATTCTCTGACTCGAGTCGCTGGAGAAAGCCAATGGAGTTTTCAGAACTTATACTGAAGAAAACGCACATCCCCTTTCAGTTATACCACATTCATTTTAAAAACAATGTATGATCATCTTTAAATACTTATTAAAATATTTTACTGTGTATGATAGAGAAAAGGCAGACTTTCAGAATGACGGTCAGCTGAGGATACAGAGAATGCCAGAGAGCACACTTTTGTGGAACAAATAGGTAGTGTTTAAACTAATGTTGTGTATTACTTATGTGTATTATGTAAGTGTCTCTTTAAAATGAAAATGTATATATATATATTTTCCACACCAACCTGCTGTGTATATCTGTTTATAATGTCACAAATAAAGTTTGTGCTTAATCTTTTGTTCTGCTCATCTTTATAAAATGTTTATTGACTGACAGTAGCTATACACACAGTAAATACACAATGCACACATTCTTTTAGCACATTCCTCTTTTAAAATTGTAGTCTGGGTCTTATGGATTTAACAGTTTGAATGAATTTACATTTTAACTGTACCTGTATCGATTATGTTAAATGCAAAAATGTAATTGACACAGACAATGGCAATTAGCATATTAAAGATGTTTGATGTAAAATGTCCAAGATTTAGCCCAGAATTCCTTTGAAAAAGAAAAGTAATAAACAACCAAAGTTTTTCCCACTACTAGAATTGTGTGAAATGAAACATCTTGATTACTTTCATAACCTCCGTTCCCTGATGGAGGGAATGAGACGTTGTGTCGATGTAGTGACATCGACACCCCAAATACCTCTGATCTTTGAGAAAAGGCCAAAGTGAATTGGCGAGTGCAATTTGCATGCCACTCCCCCGGACATTCGGGTATAATAGGAGCTGGCTCGCAACCACTCATTCAGGTTGGCCATTTCAGCGGGTAGTTCCGTGTTGTGGCAGGAGGGACACAATGTCTCATTCCCTCCATCAGGGAACGGAGGTTATGAAAGTAACCAAGATGTTCCCTATCTGTCACTCACTCAAAGTTGTGTCGATGTAGTGACACTAGTGGTCCCTATACAAAATACCACAACTAGCTGAACTGTGTTACATAGTCTGGCGGTGTGAGACAGGCAAACTATTGCGTTAGACAGGCAAACTGTTGCGTGAGACAGGAAAACAGTTGCGTGCCTCATAGCCAGCTCACCCGGCCGTCACATAACCTCCCCGATGGTCCCCCGCACCTCGGGGACTTTGACTGCCCAAAAATGGGGATAGGCTGACCCAGCCGTGGTCTCTTCACTTTTTTTCTCCCCAAAAAAGAATGGAAATCATTCAGCTGGGGGCCATGTGTCTGCGTCAGGGAGGTGTCCCTTCCCAAGGGAAAGACAAAGCGACTTCAGGCAGTTCAGCACCAACTGTGTGTGCTCGCTTGTGAGGCACGTTATCATAGAGACTGAGTCTAACTCCATCTTGAGAAAAGAGATGCTCTAAACCGGGGAGAGCTTGCTCAGCTCTCAGGCCCAGCCGGCTGAGGTGCCTGAGCACCAGGTCCCTGTGCGCACACAACAAGTCTCGAGAGTAAGCTAGAATCAGCCGGTCATCAAGATAGTTGAGGATACGGAAGCCCTCTTCCCTTAGCAGGGCAAGGGCTGCCTCTGCGACTTTCGTGAAGATGCGAAGCGACAGGGACAGGCTGTCGGCCCTCCACCAGGGGATGGAGTGGTCTGTTCACCAGCTCCAGGCCTGTAGCGGGTCTCCACGTCCCTTGGTCGCCCTTCTCAGGGGCACTTCAAAGCCTTCCTTGGGTTCTTGGCAACGGGCACTGGGACGGGGGCATATGCTTCTTGCGGGGGACTCTACGCCATGACCGACATGCTGGGGTGGGCTGCGGCAGAGCCGGTGTCATTGGCACAGGGGGACACACTTGGCAACAAGCAGATGGGGTGCAGGACCACCAAGGTGAACATCGCCTGCCCGAGAGTACGCGCTGTGACCTTCGTCGCGTGGAGGGCGAGATCGGCTGCCGAGTGCAGCTCCTGCATCAATCCCGTGTCAGAACTACCCTCGTGCAGTTATCTCAGCACCTTGGCTTGGTGCACTTGCAGGAGAGCCATGGCGTGCAGGACGGAGGCGGCCTGTCAAGCAGCACTGTAGGCCTTAGTCGCCAGTGACGACGTAAACCTAGAGGCCTTGGATGGGAGTCTCGAACAGTTCTGCCAGGAGTCCCGAATTTTGCACTTATTGTTCCAAAATAAATACATTTATTTATTATAATGGATCTATTATGTAGCCTGTTAACTATTTTATAAGAAATAGCAATTAATTTTTGGAATTCTGAGCTCTTTACTCAGCCAGCTACCATGAGGGAGTTTTCTTCCAGTTAGGAATCAATATCGTACAAGCAGAAATCAATTTGCAAGTAAGCTTAATACAAAGGCCTTAATACATAAGAAATGACTAAGAACCCTAAATGAAAAATGAAATGAATAGCCATTCAGGAGAGATCACCACCTTTTATTGTAAGAATGCTTATTATTGTAAGGTGGACTGAATCATGTGATCCGTCAGTAGGGGCTTTTGTCAGGCAGGCGGCTTCTCGCTATCGCCCATGTGCTAATAATTACCACACTTGCCATAGGTTTCTAGCCCCTGCATCCTTTTAAGCTACTCCTGAACATCCTTGCTGTAATAAGCAGTCTGTTCCCCAGCCCCGACCCCGTGGTAATGTTACAACCCACAACGCAACTTGCAAAAACAATTTTAATAGAAAATTGGTGACAAATCAAATATACAAAAAAATAATTTCTTAAGTCACAATTTAGAAAAACTAAAATTGGAGAAGAGGAAAAAGTCAGTTATCCATTCGTAAAGTAACCGGAAAAAGGAATAATGAAAGTTTCAACAAATTTTTCTATTTTTGTATTAGAATTGGAATGGTCTGAAAAATCAACTGCAAAGCATTACAAAGAACTATTTAAAAATGACTAATTAATGTGCTATTGTTTTTATAAATATACATACATTTAAAAAAAATTATTAAATAAAGACATTTAAATGTGTCTATTTATTTCTCCATTTATAAATTGGCTTGTTTATTCACATTTTTATTTTCAAATTAAGAGATTGATCATTTATTCCTTCATTCTTTTTTAAATGACACTTCTGGGCTTCCATATACAGCAACCTAATATTTTCCATACATTCCCTCCTCTTTATATATAAGTACCACAACAGCAAACACAAGTATTCTTGAAAAACATAGATCAGCTTCACACACACTCAAATAAATATTACCAGAGCAATCAAAGCACTTCGTGGTCACAAAGGCATGAAGACCAGAGGGAATGGGAGGAAATATAGATCCCGAGGCTTTACACATAACAACTGTGACTCAGTATTTGCAACATGATTACACTGAAAATCAACAAGTTATTTCAGAATGTTCATGTACCCTGAAATTAACCACTTTCATCCAAATTGCTAACAAGTGGCATACCCATCAGACATTTTTGCATCAATTCTATTACATTCACTTTTCCCTCTGATGCTACTGATAGCACGATGCGCTAACAACCTCTAAGACACAGGTTCCAGTCTCCATGGAAATATGGAAACCAGGAAGTACAAGCATTCACATAAACAAAAGTGAGAGCAATTTTGAGGTTGTACTTTCGCTCATAAATGGCATTCATACTCCACTTAGGTTTAGGGTTTGAGTTAGTCTGTATGATTAAGAAAATAGGCATTCCTGTTGACTGTAGTACATAATTTACAACTACAAAAACAACTTTCTTTTGGTGACACTCTGTGGACATTTCACCCAGAAACTAGAGCTCACATGCTCACCAACAACACATCAAGCTTCTACCACTGTGGGCTAGGGATGCTCTGATCGATCAGCCACCAATCGGTATCGGCCGATATTCACGTCCTATTTATTGATTGGTGATCAGTAATTTGGCCATCACATAAACCGATCCCTCATTTTGCAAAAGACGCACAGCTCCTTTCATGCCATCACAAGTGTGGGGAACACTGGCATAGTGTTATAAGACAACAAACTTGATTCAGCAGTTAAGAACGATGCAGTGGGAGAGGTATGGCAAATATGAAAAGTTTGACATGCGACAAGGCAAAGCAAAAACAGCACGAGCTGTGAAACGCTCCTTATTACTGTTCACGGCGACAGCTTCTTAGTCTCAGCATGGCTTAAGCACCTCAGTAATAATGCGAGTTACAAGATGTGGTGTAATTCAAATTTCTTTATTAAATATATCCCGATTAAATGGCATTAACTACAGTAGCTCCTACAGAATCCAAAAATATGCGCTCTTTCTCCACTTTCCTTTCATCTCTTGCCCTCATGAGAGAGCACGTGTTCCCTCATTAAAGTTCAAGAATCAAGTTAAAAATGAACTATTAATACATTTATCCAACTAAATGAAAAGGCAGGGAAAGAATTTATAAATATAATAATTATTCATTAAATATTAAGAGACCATAATATAATGTATTAAATATAATACAAAAATAATATAGAAATAATAATAATTACATGAAATAATGACAATGAATCAATAACAAAAAATGTCACATTGAGTGCAATTGCACTTATGGGCAGGGTTACATTTGAAATGTATCCCAATACAGATTACAAAAAATATGGTCGTGCCTGGTAACAAGTGCATATAAAATGACTAGAAATAGCATTTTAGCTTAGCATCAAGATGACAATTTACACAAGCTTTATTTCTATTTCTGCTGCTCCAAACTTACTTCAAACTTACTTCTCTGTCTGCTCGTATGAACTTCATAAGAATGATCACATCATTTATATGGATAAATGTTTTCCATCTAAATATTAAATGAAACAAATGACAATAAAATGCAAAGTAATCTATTCAGTAATCAAAATACTTCTCGACTGTAACTGTATTCCAATTAACAAGGATTTAAACTGTAACTGTAGTGGAATACAGTTACTTATATTTTTTATTTTAATTACTTAATCCCATTAATGTAATGTATTCCGTTACTCCCCAACACTGCCAATGGGTTATCAGTTTGCCTTCACAGTGAGATGTGTCTGGTTTTTGACTTGTGACACAGACCGCATACCAAACCAAGTCCATTTAAAGTTAATTTACTCTATGTCCATCCTGTGCAGCTATTTTCTACACTGTCATGTAACTAAATTATCAGGTTCATAAATGAACATGACTGAATCAACTTGACTACATCAGGTTACACAAATGAAAATAAATGATAAGGGTTAGATTAGGTAGAAATAGATCCTTAAATTAATAATTGCATATAATTTTTTTTTTACTGCATACAGTATATTTGTACAAGTACAGCTCCTATTCATTTGCACGGGGAAAGCCTGAAATCTCCAAAAGTGTTTGTTAGACCTACATTTCAATAAGATATTTGAAATCAGCACTAAAATTGGACAACAGTTGTATTATACATTTTCACACTAAAATCTGTATTTTTCAGGCTGGTCTTGCTAATGTGTATAGAGTAAAAGAAAAAAATATATAAAAAAGGTTGCTCTTTTAACTGAATGGCGAAACTTCCATTATTTACCATTTCTAGAGCCACCATACTGCACATTACTGTTCCTAAAATTCATTTTTCTATAAGCGGTCTGTCTCTCCTCCTTATAATATCTCTAATATTACTCAGTCATTGCAACCAAAGAACTTCAAGGACTTAGATCACAGAAGCGTGAATATAACAGGTGATGGGTGAGCTGTGAATATAGATGTGACAGAAATTGCTTACCCAAAAGCATTATACATAAGAGTTGTGACAAGTCAAAGTTTTTCAAACAATCACATTCCAAACCCATGATCACATTCTTTAGCATATCTTAATTACCCGTTCGTCCCATGTTGCAATTTCAACGGGCTTCATTCACTAGCTGTGTATGTATGTATGTGTGTGTGTGTGTGTGTGTGTGTGTGTGTGTGCGTGCCTGCGTGTGTGTGTGTGTGTGTGTGTGTGTGTGTGTGTGTGTGTTAGCAGTCTGAAAATTTGTTCTTCCCATGTTTGATAGGGTCCAACGCCCACATGCATTACGACAACAAAATTGCTGCAATAGTGCACATGCCAGATGCTAGCTGTTTTGAAGCTGCTCTACCTGTCTGTTGATGACACCTGTCAGCCGCCTGAGCCAAAAACACAACAGAGAGACAGTAAAGAGGAGGCATAACTCCAGCCCCATCACAGAACACATCCTCAGCATTTTCATACCCCATCATTCCCACGTTATCCTAATCATTTAGCATACTCAGAAATGTTTTAACTTGCTGAGGAAAGTGTGAAAAAAGAAGGGTACATTTAATAGAGTGGTGCTGGATGAAACTTAATTAAAGGTGAAGTGTGTAATTACTGAGCCATTACCAAACAGAATTGCAATAAATACTGCTGTTTCTTGAAGGAGGGTCAACCAGTTTTTAAATCCAAGGGTTCACATATTTTTACACACTGCACTATGAATTTTATATATATATAGCTGTATATATAAAATGAAATAAAATATGATGGGACAAAATCAGTGCCTCAGTCTGTAGTGTGGAAAAACCAACCCCAACAATATTTTGTTTATGAACCGACTTTTACGCAGGTAAATTTTGCAAGTACAAAAATGTCCCCTTCTTATCGCACATTTAAAATATGCACGTAAATACTAAGAACTTGTAAATGAAGAACTAAGAACTAATGAAAATCAAGGCTGCATATTTGAATAAGCAGTAAGCTATTAGTCAATGCGGGGGAGGAAAGGACAAGTACAGACACTCGGGTAATGCTGTGCTACTGCGTCATCTTTTCTAAATCAGGAACATTGAGGTGAAGGCACATGCTGACTAAAGAGAATTAATGGCTTGTACTAAAGAAATTTAATGCAAGTATTTTTTGCCCTTTTAGGGGTGTTTAATTGTTTAGCATTAATTCACTCCATGAATCTTTTTCAGGGTCATTATACAAACTGGGTGCCAATTCTGTCACTCATATACAGTACATATGTGTAGAAAATGACTTTAATAATAAATTATTATTTTTTTCTTTCATCAGTAGGATGCCTTATTTGGCCTGTGCCCAGCTCTGTCTCCAACCTCTTGAAAATATAATCAAATGTGTATAATTTTATCAAATCAAACATATATGGAAATAAAAGCTAGCATTTTGTCTTTATTTTCTCTCTCTCTCTCTCTCTCTCTCGCTCTCGCTCTCTCTCTCTCCCTCCCTCTCTAACTTTTTGGGTCAACCCTGTGTTCTCCTTTTAAAGTAATGAGCGATTGCATAAATCAAGAAGTGAACAAGGAAGTTAGAGTAAGTTAAAGTCTTCACTTTTTATCACTTTTCCACTCATATTTTGTTAGGGTTGTCAGAAGGGAACAACCAGCAAATGTCAACCCTGTTACAGTAAACAACTGATAACGGAAAAAGTATGTTTGTTGAAATATCAACATTCATTTCTCTAAATAACACATTGTAGTTTCACAAACTTGAGCATAAAGGCTGTAAACTGTCAACCCTGTAACTTGCATCACTGTTTTCTTTCTGTAAACTGTCAACCCTGTTATGTTTATCTAAACTGAAAACATTATCATATCAGCCCCGTTACCTTTCGGTGAACTGTCAACTCTGTTACCTTTATCCAAACTATAAACTCCACCACAATCAACCCTGTTACCATTCGAAAGACTGTCAACTCTATCCATCCTTTTACATTTTTCTAGACTGTCAACCATGTGATCATTTTAGCCTGTTACCCCTAAGCTGTCAACCTTGTTACCATTAACAGTTACCACTCTGTAAGCTGTCAACCCTGTAACATCTACACTGTTACCTTTCTCCAAACTGTCCAACCATATTACCATCAAACCTGTTACCATTCTGTGAACAGACAACTCTGTTACTTCCCACCTTGTTACCTTTCTCTAAACTGTCAACCCTGTAACCATCTACCCTATTACACTTATCTTTAAACTTTCAACCCTGTAATTATCCACCCTTTTACCTTTCTCTAAACTTTCAACCCTGTAAACATCCACCCGGTTAGATTTCTCTAAATTGTCAACCCTGTTACTATACTGTAAACTGTCAACTCTATTACCATCCACCTTGCAACATTTCTCTAGACTGTCATCCCTTTTACCATTAATTTACCATTGTTACCTCTATGTAAACGGTCAAGCCTGTTACCATGTAAAGCCTTGTTTATTTTTGTGAAGTAATGTTTAATTTCTTACAAAAAATTACTTTCAAAGTGGAAAATGTACCTGTTTTATAGAATGTCACATTAGTTCTATGTAACAATTACTCTTATAGTCCTAAATGGGTCCTCTTAAACTAAATCAAAACCATAGGCCCTCTACAGCGCTGTGACATGCAGGCTATAGAGCAAAACAGATAGACTGTATGGTTTTGATGGCACTCTAAGTACCTGATGTCTTCCTCCATGTGATGCATTATACTGCTCTTCTCTCCCCATTGTCTTGTCATGAGTGATTTCTTATCTGGTGGGGGCTGAAAAATAAAGCCTGTTTTTTCTCTCTTAGCTTGATAACACTTCTTAAAGAGCTCTATCATGGTCATGCATGTGTTTATTACACATAGAGAATAAAGAGGGTGGGGGAGAGTGAGAGCTAGGGCTACTGCAGTGATCTCGATGTTAAACTCACAGGTGAAGGAAAATAACAAAAACAAACTGCCACACAGAGAAACATTGAATGAATAAAGCATTTCCTGTGAGAATCGACAACTGGCTGGTAGGACGATACAGTGTGTGGACATGAGCAATGCATAGCAATGGGCAATGATCAATCAGATTGTTTCCCAGCACCATTGGCTTTATTTACGGTGAGATTTGTCAAAGTGCAATTCAGACTTGGAATGACACCTCAGTTACTTAAGAAAATACATAAACATGTAGGCACGGCTACAGGCCATTTTTTCCCACAATATATTCATATACTGAATCACAATCTTGTGTGCAGTATTGCTTTCATAAAATGGCTAGTTCATAATAACAATATTAAGGACTAAAATTTTATTTAAAATAATTAATTTTCCTTCATTTAAAAATATGTATATTCCACATTATTTTAAATTCTATTCTATTCAACAAAATAATTATTTGGAATCTTTCTGCTTCTATTTTCTTCTATTTTTCTGCTTTCTGCTTCTGCTGCTGCTTTCTATTCACTAAAACTAATTTATTTGCACGCGCTGTCTGCAGTGGTTTAGCATCCAATTCAATAAATGAATTAAACTTGATTAACTGCTTAAACTAGATTGCGAGTGTGAATAAGACATAGGCTTCTGCACTGAAATAGCATGCACAAAAGTACCACAACTGTTTAGTTAATTCTTGCTACTGTCCTGGAAATAATAGAATGTTGCTATGCAACAAAATAAAGATTTGCTTTGAGTGCAGTGCAGTTTTATAATGAATGGGTCATAGCTTTGCAGTAACTATACTGTGTATTTTAGCACAGAGCAAATGCTGTTTTGACCAGTCAGCATAGAGTACCATAACTATCAGTTTTATAATGAGCAACGAGGCACAGGTAAGTCACGTTGTTTAAAAAAGTTAATTGAATGCAGGGAATGGATTGAGAAACTTTGAGCTAGAAGCTTTGAGACTGGAACAATGCATTTGATAAATACAGAGTAAAACAAATGAACACACTTGCTATATACATATGGAATATGACCATATCAGTGATTCAACGGAGACACAATGAACAAACAAAGACTGGTAATGCAAGATCTCCTCTGAAGATTGGGTAATGCCCAATCTCTCTGTTCTTTAATTCTAGCTTGGATGAACTTAGAAACTCTTTTTGAAATCACTATGGAAACTACAGAAAGCAGTCTATTTCAAGTATCGGATATTACCATATCAGAACTTGACTGTAAAATCACCTGGTAACTTCTACTGACAAATACGTCTTTTTCTCATTTACTACAAGAACGAGTTTGTAAAGTTAGATTAGTGGTTTAAATTGCTGACCTCGGTGAGATGTCACAGCCTTGCTGCATGAAGGCTCCCAGGGAGAACCAGAGACTGTTGAAGATCCCAAACTCATTGGGGGGCTGATCACTAGGCAGACCCTCAGTACCCTCCTCGGGTTCCTCGGTGTGCCATTCGTACGGGCTGAAGCGGCTGACCAGGAAGAGCACCACGCTCACGCCGATATAGGCGAACACAATGCACATCCAGATCTCGTAGGCCAGTGGGTCCAGGAAGGAGAAGACACCTGGTTTGGACTTCTGGGGCTTCTTGATCATAATGGAGATGCCCAAGCTCATGAAGGGCTTAGAGAAGTCAATCACCTCCTCCCGGACCAGCGTGATAGTCAATGGGGCCACAGCGATTTCCGCTTTCTGGAAATACAAGTATTTATTCATTATATCGCATACAGTTCCATACAGAAATCTAAATCTATATGACTATATATGTAAAACAAACAGTACATACGGTTTGTATGTATGTTCATGTATGGTTTTCGCTGATATTAAACATTATGTCACATACTTGTAGGTATATGTAAAATATATTTTGAAATATTAAAAAATTACAATGTTCATATTTGTATCACACATACAAATACACACATATATGGCACATAAACTCAGTGAATTCCTACGTATCACATGTATGGATCTATATCAGATTATATAAGAGCAAACATGTTTGCACATTAATTTTATAATATACTTGTCACAGACAAATTGTGGAATTATAAGTACGTGCATTCTGCATATGAACAGTAATTTTCACTTCTGTGCCAAAAGTGTAGCAGTTATTCAAAATATTGTTCTACATTCATTTTATGTTCTACTTGATGTAAAAACAACAAGAACACTTTAGTAAATGCATCAATTCAAAAAGTACACTATGCACACTTGTTTAGAAACAAAACATACATTAGATAATGACTACTTTTTATTACTAAGACATTTGACTGGATAATCTAATGCAACATAAGTAATTGCCATCTTTATATTGAAAACCAAGATCTCATATTTGAAAAATATTCTTAGAGGACAAAAGAGTGAAGAAAGTTTGAAGAAGAGAATAGACTAATTAGTAAAGACTAATATGTCGATTTTCACCTCTCCTCACATCATATTTTTCAACTTCTCTAACTGAATGGGACTTTGCATATTAATGCAATATATATATATATATATATATATATATATATATATATATATATATATATATATATATATATATAGGCGTTAATCCAACAGGCTTATTGCTGAGGCTAGGTTTTGGGGGAGAGGGCTAAACTAATCAATGCAAAGAAAGATGCTTTCAGCACAAGACAGGAAAAAAAGGAGACTCTAAAGTCTGGCTGCACGTTTTGCTGCATGGTAAATCCAAAAACGAAATTATTGTTGGTGACTTAGTAACAATTTAGACCTTGCCAGGGCTGTGCAAGACTAATCCATAAAAATAAATTAAAGTTTCTCATAACTGTCCAAAACTTGTGTGTTTTCAAGTGCTCAGCATAATGTCATCATGCAAAATCTGCATGATGACAAGCACAGGCTGTATACGGTGTGTATTAATAAACTTTTCCCTCAATTTTTTTTATTTCTTTAGAGGTGAGAGGCTTTGCTTAAAACTGCTGAGACTATAAGATCAAGCGTTTCTCCAAACCTCCATGTTGAAAATGTATACTTTCATTCACTATAGAGTTAGGTTATAACATTAAGATATTGTACTTATAAAAACAAAAGGTAAAGTTACAATCTTTTTAGTGCATTTTAGGAACGTGACCCAGGTCGGTTCTGAACCAGTGTCTCCCATGAGGGCCACAGCTCAATATATCAGAGCACCTTGCTGAAATGTCCATGCTAACTGGAGTTGTCTGCCACTTAACTGCTCATTTGTCCTTAAAAAACTTGAGCTGTATTTTCAGGTGAAATAAATTGATCTGAACCCTGTGAAGTAAAAACCACTTTCTCCCAAACTGCTACTTTTTACAACCAAAGATAACCAGCAAAGATATTAATTATACTGACATGTAGACCTAACTAAGCTAGTCTGCTAGTCTTAGCTGGTTTAAGCTGGTCTTAATTGGTTTAAGATGATCTCACAGCCTGGGCAAGCTGGCTTAGCTGGTTGGCATGCTGGTCTCCCAGTCTGAGAGGCTAAAAGAATCCTCTACAAAAAAGCCAACCGAACAGGCAGTAAGACCAGCTGAGACTAAATAACCATTTTAGATTGGTTTTAGCTAGATTTTCAGCAAGGAACACATTCGCCAGTCCCAAGAGTTCAAACTAACATTGGTTAACATCCTCTCTTGAATTCAACGAAAGCATACAGATATCAACTATAACCCTGATGCTTTTGTCAGTAGATAATGTGTAGTGAAAAGGAAGAGGAATATAATTTACCCCGTACACCAGCTCCCCAACCATCCCGTTCCAGATCTTTGTCTCTGGGTCCCGAGCTCCGTACTTTCCATCCGGTACGATGGAAATCTTGTACTTGATTCCAATGTGCTTGGCGATTTCAAATGCCAGATCCACGCAGTATCCCTCATACTGTTCATTCCCATCGTAGAGCTCCCAGTTCTTCTTAAGCATTACGTAAGGCCCTTCCTGAAAGAAGAAGACCATAAGGATGGTTCAAACTGGTTCAACTGGTTATAAAGAAACATAATATATATTTAAGCCATAAAAGTTTAGCAGCTTTTTACTAGTGAATTCTTAATTTGCCTATTTGAAATTCAGCCATGCTATTAAATTCAATTAATGGAGGAAAGATGTTCTTTAAATGAATTGGACAATCTATATTCTAAATATAATGTACTGTGAAACTGTAGATAAATAAAGCTGTTTTTGAAGCACTATTAAAGATAATTAAATTTGCATTTTGCTGATAGATTTGCTAATAAAAAGTTGGATGTGTGTTTTGTAGTGAAAGGAAATTTGAAGACATTATGGACATAAATTTGTAGTCAGTATATTCTTTCACAATCTAAAATACAGCCAACAAAACCAAAGGTCTACAATTATCTTAAAATATATTCACAGGATAAATGCTTCTAATGTGTAAGAAAGGGTGTATGATCTCATAAAAAACGTAAAACCTGCCACAACAAATACAAGCATTGCAATACCATATAGAGCATGCAACACATTCTTTGTAAATGAGAACTGTATTATTTAAAACAAAAATCACTGACCCATTAAATTCTGGAACACAATTTATTACAATTACACTGCAAGCCTTTTTATCAGACATTGGAATACAAATATACTAAACTATCCCTGTCACAAGCAATAATACACAGATTGCTTCTAATTTTAAAGGGATAGTTCACCATATATGAAAATTGTGTCATTATTTATTCCCCCCATCTTTCCTCATATTTTGTAAAACAAAAGTATATGTTAGGCAGTAGCCAGTTCTAAATGTTAGTATCAATCACTATTCGATTAAATTGCATACAATGAAAGTGAATGGTGACAATTCACAAGATCTCATTTGTTATATCTCACAAGTAATATGGGTGTGAAACAACACGAGGATGAGTAAATAATGACAGATTTTATTTTTGCGTGAAGTTTGTTATTGTTGTTTCTAGTCCAGAGAAAAAAGGAAAAAGAAAAAGCCACCCCACAGACAAACAGTCATTTTTAATCAATAGTATCTGTACTGTATTAACAAACAATAACAACACAGTGCTGGTGAAATATAGCATATACAATTTTTTACTTGCAAGGAGATGGCAAAAAAATGACATCCAAATCCTGAAAAGCTGCATCCCCTTTACAAGTCATATGGCAAAACTAAAATGATGAAAGGCAGAAAGCCCAGTAAGGAGAATTAAATATTTCACATACAACAAATAGAGAGCTCTACACTGAATGTCAACGGAAGATTTGTTTCATCTCAAATTTGTCTGATGTATGAGAATGCGGCCTTCTCCTCCAATCTTTTTCTCTTTACATGGACAAGGCAGCTTTTATTCCTGGGCAGTGTTTTTCTACAGGTAAAATTTGAAAAAAGGACCTAGCTTTGTCAGCAGGTATTGCCTCATGCGTGGGTGATCTGAATTCCTGCTACATGACTCGAGTGTTTAAGCAGCCATGCAAAATTATGATTTGGCTAAAGGAACACAAAAGTTCTTCATCACTAACACACTCTAACCTTATAATCTGCTGATATAGGAAATAAAAAGTGTAAAGCACACTGGGAATGACAAGAATTCCTGACAGATATTCATAATATGCTTTCAGAAATCCTAATAAATGCATATAAACAGGAATAATGATGAGTTTATACAGTACGCTGTATTTCAAAATGGCAAGCAGCCTACAAACTGCATGCTATAAAAACACATCATTCTGTTTTGATACACATAATATGCAGCTGCTCCAAAAAGTATATGAACACTTAAAGGTTTAGCTCACCTAAAAAGGAAAATTCTCTCATTTACTCACCCTCATACCATCCCAGATGTGTATGACTTTCTTTCATCTGCTGATAACAAATGAAGATTTTGAGAAGAATATCTCAGCTTTATAGGTCCATACAATGCAAGTGAATGGGTGCCAACATTTTGAAGCTCCAAAATCAACTTAAGGGCAAAATAAAAGTACTACAGATGACTCCAGTGGTTAAATCCATGTCTTCTAAAGCGATATGATAGGTGTGGGTGAGAAACAGATCAATATTGTCCTTCTTCTGTTTTTGGTGATTCACATTATTCATGCATAATCACCCCCTAATAGGCAGAGAGGAGCATTTATGCTACAAATGACAAATATGTATCTGTTTCTCATCCACACCTATCATATCACTTCTAAACACATGGATGTAACCACTGGAGTCATATGGATGACTTTTATGCTCCATTTATGTGGATTTTGGAGCAACATTTTTTTTTACATTTTGGCACCCATTCACTTACATTGTATGGACCTACAGAGCTGAAATATTCTTCTAAAAATCTTAATTTGTGTTCTGCAGAAGAAAGTCATACACTTCTGGGATGCCAGGAGGGTGAGTAAATCATGAAAGAATTTTTGGGTGAACTATACCTTTCATAATGTCTACATTTATTTGCATTATATATACTTTTTTATATAAAACCAAGTGTAATTTATTTTTGAAGAAAGATAGCACAAGCACACTTTTCAAGCAACACAATAAAAAGGAGGCTTGTTAGGATTCAAATTACAACACAATATATATTTTCTTCAAAATTAACACAAAAGCGTTTGGATACTTTTTTAATTGACTTCATACATCCACTAAAAATTACCTTTGGACCAGTTGTTAAAAGTAATTTCGAGAGACAAAGTCTAGCATCATTTGTTTGCAGAAGACATTTCATTACTGAATGCAAGTCATACATTTTTAAATGTGACTTAAGTATCCAAAAGTGCCCAAATACATTTTGGGGCCACTCTAAATTGTAAATGAAGACATAATTTGACTTCCATGGTTCCATCTAGCTTCCCAATTCTTCTTCATTCATGACTGAGTTGCCTATCAGAGCTTGTCTTTGTCCATGACTCAATTTCTCATTGTGGAGTTCATTTGGGCTCAGGAAGTAGTATCCATGGATCAGTGTTTTGCCTTCAGTTCTTATTTGTCTCTCTGTATGTCCATGCATCAGTAAGCACTTGATTTTGCCTCTGCCAAGTCCATCAGCTTCTCAGTTTCTTAATAAGGGGTTCCTCACCAGGGGCTGAAAAGAGGAGGATTTGCTTCAGGTGCGACACTCCAAAACCTTAGCATTTACCACATGTGTCTGAACATATTGCAGTTCATTACACCCTAAAATCAGAGCAATACATTGATGGTACTGCAATTTATGGTCACCAGAGTGTATAGGAAATACAAAATACACAATGTATCCCATTCATGCAGTGCTTTGTGTGGCATGTCTGAGAAATAATTCACACAAAAGATCAAATTCAGAGATGGACTGGCCATAGGGAGCATCAGGCTGTCATTCTGCTTAACATCTCCATTTGTGTTCCACTGAAGAAAGTAATACGGGTTTGGAACATCATGAGGGTGTTTCAATTATAACAGAATTGTCATTTGTTGGGTTAACTGTGCCTTTAAAATACAGCAATCAGGTAAATAGGTGATTGGCCTATATATCAAATTGATAATACATTTAGGAAAGTTTGTAATAAATGAATATGATAACAAACAGAGTGGAAAATTATCATTGGATGGTTATGATTAGCCAGCAGAGGTCCCAGTCCAATCCTGATTACAGTCAACAAAATGAACAAACACAATAAAACCACAGAGTCCTAGACACCAGTTCTGGCAACTTTTGACAGTAGGTGAAAGAGGCACATGACAATGGTGTACTGACAATGTCATAATAGCAGCAAACATTTACACGGTACTGCTGAGAAATGCTATTCAGCGCATGTAGAAAAAGTTGTGCTATTTAAATGGATAGCAGTATGACTGACAGGTCACACAGAGAGAGAATGTGCTTTGATGAACAGCAAGGCGCAGTTGTGATTTTTGCAAAGTATGTAGATCTGAATCTTTGTGTGTGTGCGTTCATAAGAAATGTAATGCCTTTGGCAAATGTTTTTTTTCTTTTTCTTCAGTATGTACGTATGAGAGGAGCTCTTGGTACATGGGAACTTTCACATGAAAGACAAACATCAATGTTTATACATGTTTTATTGTAAAAAAAAAAAAAAAGCCAAATAAAGTATATCAGAAAAATGCTGCCACTCACCATAATAGTTGTCACAATAACGGTTCTGTTCTCCATGCCAGACGTTTCATTGGGAAGTAAGGCTTGATCCTGGGTCAGAACCAACTTATCCGCATCATTCCAATAGCCGATCTGGAGATGGGACAGGGAAAAGAATGAGGCTTCAGCCCCAACTGGGAGTGAGTGAATACATGCAAGCCTGTCCATTTGAAGTGAGATGGCTAAATAGCACAAACATTATGTGTCATGATGACAATGAGCAAGTTTTACCCTTAAAACAAGGTGAGAAAATATTGCCAATGGGATAAGAAAAAAATTATAAAAAAAAATTAAAGATATTGTGTATTTGCTAAAAATAAGCCTATTATCTAACACAAATATTTCTGGTAAATGTATCTTGTTTTAAGGATGATTTTAGATATTTTTACTGGAAAATAAAACAAATTTGTTCTGATTAAGATTTTTTTTTTTTTTTGCAGTATATCTTTTTTTTTCTTGTTATTTATTTATTTATTTAGATAAAATGTCTAAACCTTCTAATACTGTAGATATATTTACATAAAAAGGAAAATTGCATAAGATATCAAGGGTTGTTTTATGAGAATACATTTTGAATTAAGTCGATTTTTCTCTAGTTCAAAGCTAAAAATAAAAAAGGTTTATGCTTAAACAAGAAAAAAATGCCAACGTAATAAGAAAAGAAATTCAAGATACCGTTTACTTTTTGAAAATATGACTTATCTTACACAATATTGCTTCTCAGGTACATTTTAAGGAATTTTGTAGATACTTTTACTGAAAAAACAAACAAATTTGTACTGATTCCAAAAATTATTTTTGCAGTGTGTCATAAGGCCCTGTTTTAAAAGCGCTAGTGCAGTGCTATGTCTTAAGTCATAAGAGCAGTCAATTTGTATTGCCATGAAGTTTTGGTATTTTCGTGCAAGTCTGCACTAAGTCTAGGCACAAGTGGGTTTAGCAAAATCATGTGCGCAACTGCTACTAGGCTGGGTCAAGTACAATTTATTTCTTAGGTTCTTCTCTGGTTATTGCAGTGTCTGTGTCCTATTATATAGTCCATTCCCTTTCAATCGCCAGCGATATAAACATAGACAGCACATTCATAAAAAGAGGGTAGTGTAAATGGACAGTACGCAGTGAATTATAAGAATATAAAAGGAACTTATACATTTTTGATGCTTATAAAATGTTATTCTCATCAGTATTTGGATGTACGCTCTGTTAAATTATAGGGAATGTAAGTATTATTAATCATTGTCATCTACTCACACACAAATCATGGCTAGTATTAATAGTGATGGTATCGGCATGCAATTCACTTCTACCGGTTGATTCTAAATTTAAATTACACTTTAAAAAACGAAATGTCAATTAGATATTTTGGTATTATAAGATGGCTACAACTCTAATCGTCAGGGACATCATTTGATGTCACTATATTTTCAGAGTTTGGATATGAACTTTATTACCACCTGCTGGTGGAATCTCCAAATGGCAAATGCATGAACTGAGTTTGCACTTTGCACTTATAACAGGCCTGCTTTTTAAACATCTTAACGCAATGACCTATTTCTCAGGAAAATAGCAAATAGACCCTTAGTCTTTATTAAGATAAAAACATAATTATAATGAGAAATTTACCTGAGAATCTAAATTGCATAAGATATCAAAGCTTGTTTCAGAGACCATGACTTAAATATGTGTATTGTGTCATGTTGCAGGGGAAGATTGATTTTTTTATCACTTGTTTTAAGCATAAACTTGTTTAAATGTTTTATATATGCTACATGATGAATTTTGTTATTCTGCATGAGTGTGGCTTGGGAAATGATGTTGCCAAATGCAGCAATTTGCTGTGGGATAAAACTGTCAGGCATAGTGGATGCAAACAGCGGTGTGTACCCATGTCCTTACAAGACCCAGATGAACGAGAAAATGAAGAGCCGGCTCCAGCGTCCACCTAAAGCGGGGCTCACAACCAGCTGATAAATGAGTGCCAAACCCTGGCTGCTTCTTCCAGTGCTGCCCCCCTCCTCCTCTCTCCATCACTCTTCCCCTGGTACAGTGCTCAACAGCAGCCAGGAGCCGCCACACTCCATAAAGCACGGCAGAGGCAGAGGGCTTCACATAACTTTAGAAGGTGTGTGACACTGGACTTTATGATAGAGACATAGATCTTCTGCTAAAACCACTAGACCATTCAGGGCCTATGTACTTCTGTTTGTTGGATTTTAAAACTAGATATCTGGATAGTTAAAGGAATAGTTCAGCCAAAAATTACAATTCTGTCATCATTTACTCAGTGTGTCTCATTCAAAACCTGTAAGACTTTCTTTCTTCCATGGAACACCAAAGGAGATGTTTAGCAGAATTTCAGTGCTGCTCTCTTTCATATAATGACTCCAAAAAGGGCAAAAAAGCATCCATGTGACTCGAGCACTGTCATACTGTAGTTTTAAGTGTGGAACAAAGTGAAATTAATTCATTATTCACAAATTGTCATTGTCACCATTCACATTCATTGTTAGAAAAAAATTACTTGTACATTCTCCTATTAATAACTTGTTTCATGCAAGAAAGAAATTCATATATACAGGGTTGGGAGGGTTACTCTTGAAATGTGTTTTACTACTTATTACAGAATACATGCTGTAAAATTTCATTTGTAACATATTCCGTTGGATTACTCAAGGTCTGTAACGTATTCTAAATAATTTGGATTACTTCTTCAGCACTGGTAGATTTTTCACTTGCTTTGCTTTAAAAATTCTGCCAGTACAAAACACACATGTTAAAAATACATTCTCTGAAAAACCTAAATATCTAATGCAGTGTTGTTTCTAAAACAACAAATTGTTTCTAAAATAAATTTAAATATATATATATATATATTAGATATTTTTACATGAAAAGAATACAAAAATTATCAAGAATATGATTTTTGCCCTAATATCAAAGGTCTGAATAAAAAAAAAGAAATTATGATCCAACGCGAAATGTCTTGATAAAAACAAATATGTTCGTGCCTGGTAACATGTGCATGTAATACGGCTCGAAATAGCATTTTAACGCTGGCTAGCACACCTGGAGTTCGCTAATTCGAATCCCAGGGTGTGCTGAGTGACTCCAGCCAGGTCTCCTGTAAAACAGTTAAAGGATGGGCAAGGAGGAGGCGAGAACCGGCTTGTCAATATATAAATCATAATTTAATGAAAACTCAAACCAAAACCATAAACAAACACACATGCGGACATGCCCGTAATTCTCTCTCTCTCGAACAATCGTCACCGGCCGCCTTTATCCCTCGCGCGCCTCATCAAGCCGATTGGGGACCGGGCGCGCGATATTCCGACCCGGCCCCGCCCCCCTCCGCTCCACATCTCCTAAGCAACCAAATTGGTCCGGTTGCTAGGGAGGGTAGAGTCACACAGTATATCTCCTTGTGATCGCTATAATGTGGTTCGCTCTCAGTGGGGCGCGTGGTGAGTTGTGCGTGAATGCCACGGTGGATGGCGCAAAGCCTCCACACATGCTATATCTCCGTGGTAACGCGCTCATCAAGCCACGCGATAAGATGCGTGGGTTGACGGTCTCAGACGCGAAGGCTGCTGAGATACGTCCTCCGTCACCCGGACTGAGGTGAGTCACTACGCCACCACGAGGACTTAGAGCGTATTGGGAATTGGGCATTCTGGTGGAATACAGTTACTTATATTTTGTATTTTAAATACGTAATCCCATTACATGTATTCCATTACCCCCAACCCTGCATATACAGTACAATTTTGATAGACGCAATGACAGGACATTCAGTTTGGGCTGAACTTATCCTTTAACTGTGAATTGAATATGTAAATTGGAATGATATGGGACAAGGTACATTAAGAGCATTTAGACAAAATCTTTTTAATGTGAAATTCTTGCAAAAAATATGATCTCATTGCTGGAGAATAAATGCACTCTCTCATTTAATTACTCAGAGGCTGTTTTTCAACTAAATATAATATAAAAGCATTTATTTCATATGATTTTTACAAATTCCCACGGGGGCAAGTTGGTCAATGTCTGCTTGTCAAATAGCCCACTCTCTCCGCCAGCTAACGTGGGCAGAAACAGAGGACACTGTCTCACAGGAAACACTGTGTGGGTGCCAGATTTGCTTTGCCAGAGCAGAAATAACTAACATTTATATGAAAATTATCATCCATGAGATATGTGACTGTTAATGAATAATATAGGTTTATAAGGAAGCTAATTTGGCTATAAAACACATTTTCACCATGTAAAGAGATGCATATATCTGTGAAATTGACATTCATGCATTAAAGTAAGTAATGTTACATTCTACAAAAGAAATACTAAAAATAAGTCTCATCAGGGGTCCCTGGGATTGTTCTTGCAGAAACAGCTGCTTCAACTGACACAGAGAAGCACATTTGTTTTTGTTTGCTGATGAATTATACTGCGATGACACCCGACAGATATTGAGAGACAATACAAAAGAAAGGCATGATTACACTTTCTCAGAGTCAAAGATGAATAAAGACATAAAATACCTTGAGAAGCACTTTTTAAGTCGAACATAAGAGTATGTGTAAAGTTAAATAAAATAATAAATACAAATTATAAGATGAACAGAAGAAAAAAATGTCTATGATGATTTTGAAAGTTTGGGACACACATCTTACCCTTCTAGGGCCGTTACTTTTTAATTCGAAAACATCCATTGTGTAGTTGACTCTGCGCCCATAATGGTCGAATTGGACATTTCCTGTTAATCCTTGGAGGCGCACCTGGATTACAGTGATAAACAATGCAATTACATCATATCCAACAACTGCAAAACATCTCTAAACACTTTCACTTTTCACTTACACATTTGCTTCCTTTCCCTAACCTTTGAATCACTGTCCTCAGAAAGCATTACACTATACAACATTTCTCAGACTCTTTCTATGGTTGTGGCCAAAATCGAAGGCAGCCTTTCTGCCTCGCTGCCCAGTCAGTGAATGATTTCACAGAGTTTTTGTACCTCGCAAGCGACCAGGTTTCAGACAGGCTTCCAAAGCTCCACAGTGTCATGTCTAATTAACTAAAACAAAGCTTTAGAGATAACCAATCATTGGCTACATCGTAATTTTCTTGAAAGATTTTTTTTTTTTACATTTCTTTATTTTTTCAAGCAACCTGTGAACCGCACACACAGGATTTTTGATTTCGTAGTCAGCAAAGAATACATCTATGGTCAAAAACCAAGCAGGTGCACCTTAGCAGACAGGATGTTACTAGAACATATCTTCGTATACTGCCTGCAAGGGCATAATTTGTAGGTATCGGAAACAGACATCGCATCTATCTCTTGCTCAGTCTTGTTTTCTGCCACTCTATTTCACCATCTTTATAGTTTCCTCTATTACACCTTTCCGTTTATGTTCTGTCATTTTCCACTTTCCATCAATTCGCATTCTTCAAATGGTCGATTACTCTTCTTTTCAGCCTCAGCCCTCTTTCACTTCTCTGCTTGTTTTTTTCCCCATTAGAAGTCTAATCCAGCTCTCTATCTTCCTCCTATTCACCCTTTCCCTTCTCCCACATAAAGGCTACATTTGCTCATCTGTGCATGTGACCTGTTTGAGTGTGCGCTCCATGTCGATGCCCTGGTTCCAGGGTGCTGCAGGGTTGGCCAGGCAGTCTCCAGCATTGCCCCTACGGGAGATGTCCACCTTCTGCCGGCGAAGGTTCCGGAAGGCTTCTGCCATCACCATCACGCCATCGTATGTCAGTGCTGAGGTGTACTACAAGAACAGATGGGCATGGATAGGTCATACAGCATATATACTGTAAACCTACACATCAATGTAAGAAATACATTTTTTATTAAGAGGCATCATTTGAACATTATGAATGAATGTTACACTTATAAAGCGCTTTTCTTACACTACACTCAAAAGCACTTTACATAGTGAACAGGGGACTCTCCTCAACCACCACCAGTGTGCAGCATCCACCTGGATGATGCAATGGATGCCAGTTTTTTTTTTTTTACCTTAAAGAGGATTGTTTTTAACAGTACAGATAAAAAAATAAAAATAAAAGCGCATACTACGTTGTCTGCGTAGGGCACCAATGTTCAAAGAGGGCACCAGAAACACCACCGGCTGCCCTTCCGCGCACCTTATATGTTATTCAAGGACCTAATAGTAGAAGTGGAACACAGATGATTGCCTTGCAGCTCGCACCATGTCAGATTATCGCCCTCTCCCATATGATGATCATGGAACTCTGAATAGGGCAAAAATATGGCCAGCGCTGGCCCTGACTAAACATTCAAGAACACTTGCCTCTGAGACAACAACATGGGTCATTTTTTTTGTCACTTTCAGTCACATTTTCACTCTGAGCCCAGGTTAATTTCAGACCTTGCTACATGTATATGTTGATGATATGTCCATGTGTGAGCTTTATATACTGTATCTACTTCAACTGTGTAGAATAATTAGCTGTCCTATGAGCAGAGGACACTACGAAACCTTTGTTTTGCTACAAAGGATAGCTGCATCTTGGGAAAATAATTAATAAATCTAACGGTTGTGTTGGGGCAAGAAAACAAGACAGGAAAAAGGAGGGAGAGAAGGAAGAGAAGAGAGCAGTGGTATGTTGAGGAGCCACTCACACATGCTCATCATTGCACATATTAGGAGCAGGCAAAGCATGTGAAATCAGTGAGCTCTGACACAGTTGCTGAGAGGCACTGTATGTTTAGCTCCTGGTGGGTGGGGGTGCGGCAAGGCCAGTCTGCTGCTATCAGAAGCTACCCTGATTGCACCAATAAGTGGCTTGTGCTCTCTCTCTTTCTCTCTCTCTCTGCTTAGCAGAGATAAAACGGTACAGAATGAATCACTGCAGGCAACCGATGGTAATTTTAAAGAAACTCCAACTAGCCATCCTCTAGTCTAGTACATACGGAACAGATGTGTTTTGCTGTTTTCACACTCGGTTTGACTGCTCGGCCAAACCAAAAATTCGATTTCACCCCCTCCCCTTGTCTCTATTGGTCTCTTTTCCCATTAGCTTCGAAATGCAGTAAGTTTCCGTCATTAACGCAAGTACTTTCCTTAAATAATAGCAGAACCAATAGGGCTTGGTATTGATACAGATTCAATTCTGATTCAGAAGCTCTGGATTCGATTCAATAATGATTAAAATGGTTTTATTTAAATTATAATGTCCCTTTTGCTTACATATGAAAGAAATTCTCTCCAAGCTAATGCTGTTAATAATACAGGGGTCCTTCTAACTAGGTACATTAGGAAAACATTAATTTGACCAATTATAATTGACTTTTTCATCATTTTGGTAATTTTTACTTTTTAAAAATGAACAAATCAGTGTATTCAATCAATACATTTTATATTTCAAATATATATTTTTTGTTACATATTTATTGTTGATTGCTTAATATTTACAAGTATTTAGATTGAGTTGTTAAATACTTGCTAAAACCAATATTATAGTCCTGCAGAAGCGGAGGCTGCAGTTTTAGGACTGATCTAGAACCCTATTTTTTTGTGACAGCGCCACCTAGCGAATTAGATGAACAAGAACAGTATTTCTAGCAAAAGGATACTAATACAAGATGGAAAACAATCAGAGTGTGAGTACTGAATGTGAATCAGTTTTTATTTGTTTAACGTTAAAAACAATTGTGTGTAATATAATATAATAATAATAATATAATATGATATAAATAATACAAAATAATATAAAAATAATATAATATGATATGATATAAAATATTTCGCTAGGTGGCCCTGTCAGTCTGAAAACTAGGGTCCTAGAAATGCGGTCCTAGGACTGCGGCCCTGAAATTGAAGTCTCCGCTACTGCAGGATTATGCTACTCGCTAAAACCTGCACTGTCTCTAAGAAAAACCGGCATTTCTGTGAAGCGTGTCTATACATAAATGAGTGCATGTTAACAAAAGAGGACTCGAATGGCTTTACCTCATCAGTGCTATGCATGATTAGAATTAAAATGTATAATTTTTTAAAGATCTATTCTGAGATAAACAGAAATGCATCAAACTATTCTAAGTGTGAAGCCTCGTACACACATGCGGCGCCTTCCAGCGACAAAGAGGCACAATCCCATTGATTTGCAATGAGAGCTGGCGACTTCAGCGACATGAGCAACAGCGGCCTCTGGTAACTAGATGTGGGTGTGGCGAGTGACAGACAAAAGTTTAACTTTATGCAAATGAAGATCGACTTTCGGGAGCGACACCCTATAGGAGTGAAGACGGTGTTCACTGGAGCTCATGTCACCAGTGTCTTCTGTTGTAATGGAGTCGATTGCAGGCAAGACAAGACAGAGGAGAAGTGAAAGTTCTGATTATATGATTTGTCTATAACCACATAGATGGATGTACAGTAATAAAAAAAAAATTAGTGTAAAGGAAAATATTGGCAGTTTGAGTGAGTTTGATCGGACATTGAAAGTTTGTTCATCTTGTTAATGATCTGATGCAATGAGCACTACTACCGTTCATATTTAAACACTCTCCCCAGCATAATATGAATTTTTAGTGACAAGATAACTGATTATTTACTGAGACTAGTGACATAAAGCGATAAAGTCACTGCATGTGCGTAACGGGGCTTGAGCGGGAACATGCAAAGATGCAAATTATGCATCATCAATACTGATTTACTTCCATGATTAAGGATGGTCTGCTTTCACACCAATTTGAAACTGTACTTCACATAAACCCTACCTCAGACCACCTTTTCAAGCGGACTCTGGTGCACATCTGAAATCTAAGTAAATTATTTTCACACCAACCAAACAAACCAAACTGTGCTCTGATGTCAAATGGACTTGGGCCAGCACCAAAAGTTCTATTATGAAGAACTTTTAGCCCTTTAATGTCCAGAGCTTTTACTTTTTGCCTGCTTTTGTGTTTCTATTTCTTATTTATAGAAAGTATGACATCATTTGAGCCAGAGGATTTCACCTGAGACCTGAACTTGTACATACATACAGTATACTGTTCCAGCCAAATATACCCATGCCATGTGTTCAGGGAGTGTTGCTTGTTTGATGGTTTACAGTCCAAAAAAATATATTCTTGCAGTGCTGTGAGAATATATTTTGTATTCCATCAACAGATCTCGGGTATAAGAACTGGGACTCTTTGTACCGTTATAAACATAAAAAAAAAAAGAAAACACAGAAAGACCTGCAGTCTAAAATGACAGACAGGGAACAAGAGATTGTATGAGAGAGAGGTTGAGATGGAGCTAGCAAGAAATAAAATGTTAATAATTAAATGAAATAAATGTTTATATTTAGTCTACCACAGTGTTAAGGACCAATGTTAATTATCAAAGATGCTGTTAGGTTACAGACATCCCCATGACTGAAAGGAATCATATCTTTAGTTTTAGTTTAATCACTCCAGGTAATGCCTAGCTCTCTCAACTTCCTATGCCACCTTAAGTCCTAAAACGGAGAAGTCCTCACAAGATGGTGACTTCAAGGCTCAGCCTCAGCAGGAAATGGCACAGAAAGGCAGAAGTTTTGGGGTATCTGTTGTGCTGCTGTCTTATAATGGCTTATAAGAGTAATTTAACGTATTTGGAGTGAAATTAACTTCCCACACCTTCCAATGGTGAGTGAATTTAGAAAAGGTATTTTTACTATAGGCCAGTCTTATTTTATTAAGATATATATGTACTGTTTTCAAAAAGGTCTAACAGAATTTAGTCAGAATGTAAGTCATTTTTATAAGAAAAATAAACTTGTTTTCTCTTTAATGTTTCTTTAACACATAAATATAATTTTATATTTATAAAATAAAAACTTGTTTTCAAAGAACAATTTTTTTTACTTTTAAAAGCATTAATTTTATTAGATTTCTTTGAACACAAGACTTAATATCATATTAAGATATTGACTTTAATATAGCATTTATATATAGAAACCTGGATGTAAATAAGTCAATAATACAGTCAAATAACCAAAAGATTGTGTGCTTTAGGAATTATGGTGTAAATCGTATCAATAGGAGTGTAAATGTGGATCTGTGCATGTGGTGACTGGATGTAAATGTTGCCTGTCAAGCTGATGGCTGGACCACAACAGAAACAGTCTCCCTGAGCCTCCCATGCGTTTACAACGAGCCTACTCTGCCCAGCGGTGTGCAGTGAGGAGCAGCCACCTGTTAAAGTGATGTCCCCTCAGGCCACGCCAAAGGGATTTCCATTAACATGATTCATCACCAGGCAGGGATCAATGGAACCGCCCCCCAAAGAATGTCATCCTCATCAACCCACAAGGGGAAGCCCAGCCCCAATAAAAACGGATAAACAAAAACCTTGCTTTCACAATGCAGACATGAAGAGGCATATCAAATCACTGGCAGGATCCATCTATTGAGACGAGAATTAATGAAACAGCCCATCATAATGTAGGTCTATAATTCAATGTAGGGGTCGGCATGATATGGTTTGTTATACGGTCTGCCCTCTTTTTCCATGCAAGCAACTACATGTAAATACTCCATGACATTTCTTGTGGAGCATTTTTTATCATTGTGATGGCATATTTCCTATTGAAACAAGAAGTTTGGGTACATTTTCTACTTGCTAGTTGGTTGCAGGTGGGATTACGTGGCCACTCTAGTCAATGCTTGTGATTCCAACAGATGTGCCGCGATGCGTTACAGAAACGTCCCAGAAGCGGCACTCCGTTCTGCTTCGCTAAAAATAGATTTAAAAAAAAATCTATTTTTGACAGACGCCACGTCCAAGCTGCACAGTTCAGTCGCAAACTGCACAAGTCAGAACATTTGGACAATTTAAAAATAAAACACCCTGTACAGTCTCCCGGTCGTATACATAACAAGAAACTCAACAATACACAATTAAACCGGACAAAAAAATAACTATATGATTATATAACTATAACTTACCCATGGTAGAAAAATCAAGGAAAAACTACAAAATCAAAAGGAAGTCAATGTCAGACAGGCAAAATAGTTTATTATTGTTTGTTGTTCTTGTGATCTCGCCAATACAGCTGCCTCACAGTGCTCCACTTCTGAAATGCTCGCAGTGGGATATGACGCTGTCAGAGACACCCGGTGTAATCTAGGCGTTAGGGGGTGCGACATTCTCATTTTAGAGAGCATTTGAAATGGACAATAATCAAGGTAGTGCTAGATGAGCCATCAATATTTTTGCTCCATTTTCCCAGAAAAGGTACATTTTAAATGCATACAGTATACAGTATCTGCTAAAGGTTAATTTAGTCAGTGTTTAGGAGTACACTGGCATATACTGTAGATGGTTTCAAAGCTAATAGACATGGACTAAAAGCCACAAAACTCCCATTTTGATTCCATGGGGTTTTTAAACCATTTTGTTAGTAATTACTCCTACTGAAAATATATGGAAATTGGAAATTAAACCTTTCTGCCTTTCCATTGGATATGATCATTATACTCTTTCTGGAAATTTGGGAGGTCTCTCAAAGTGACTGCAGGGGCTGAAATGGGTCAGTGTGATAATGCTACCATATCTGAGTTCAAAGAGGCTCAGCACTGGATCTGAACTGGATCTGGACTGCACCATGTGACAGTACCTTGGGAGGCGTGTCAGAGCCGGGGTACTCTCGCTGGTCCAGCTTGTTCCAACGCTGCATGAGTTTAATAACCATGGGATTGCTAAAGTCCACCAGCTGAAAACCTGTCACATTGGCTCCCCCATGCATGAAACGCTCCAGATTGATATCCTTAAAACCCTGCCAGAGCAAAGGAAGAGAAAGAAATACGAGAGAGAGAGAGAGAGAGAGAGAGAGAGAGAGAGAGAGAGAGAGAGAGAAAATCAAAACCTAGTTGGCAATGCGGTGCTACGATAAGAGAAATTTTGTAAACATTCATATCCAGCTCTCCTCTGTGAGCCAATTCCGTGCACAGCCAGAGAGCACAGCCAGAGTGTAGAGAGAGAAGGAGAGAGAGAGAGAGAGAGAGAGAGAGTGAGAGCGGTAGAGAGAGAACGCTCTGCTGCTCCCAGCATCATTAAAACACTCACCACCACTCAGACCGGAATACGAATTAGTCTCTCAAATTGATGTATCTTGCTTAATGAAAAGAGAGGATTAAGAAAAAAAAGAGGGAGGGAGGGAGGGCAAATCAAAGAAAGAGTGAGATAGAATGGATGAAAGAATGAGGGAGATGCCTGACAAACCAGTAGAAAGTCAGGCTGGGCGATAAAGCTAATTGAGATTTTGACATTAGTTAATAAATATCTTGATAATTATGTATTTGGTCTGAAATGATGATATTTTTTCAATCAGTGTCCAGTAGTAAAAAATATTTTTGAATCCTTTAAATAGTTGAACAGACAGTTTGATCTGATTCACAGATGTGTATCAAACTTACAAACTCTTATGCTGTTTTTATCTATCTTAACGCTTTTATACATGAAACGCTCTCATGTCTAAAGAAAAGGCTAACTAAAATTAACGCAATATTATGTCGCCTCATTTCAAATCAGCAAAATTTTTACGAATACTGTATACGGAGATATATCGCCCAGGCCTAGTAAAAAGTGTGAAATAAAGCAGAATATGAAATTAAAACTAGTTGACAGGGAAAATAAGGTGAAAAGGGAATACAATTTAACTCACCATATTTGCCATGATGTAATGGTAGCCTTTGACATGCTTGCCGATGCTCACAATCTGTGGAGGTAAATCCTAAAGTGAGAGCAAATCTTAAAAGCACATACAGTTGTCAACATTCACCCATCCTTTAAATTTATGACTGAGCTGTAAGCCGTTTGTAATTCTGCTGTTTTTTTAATCATTTCTAATCAAACACACTGCCTCTCCCCATACTGCTCCAATTTGAAGGATGTCAAAGCAAAGACAAGCAAGAATATCTTTAAATATTTGACAGCTACAGAATGTCAAAAGAAATATCAAGGGAGCAGTTTGTAGCAATAAAGAACTATACTAGTCTAAGGTGTCATTTCTGAAATTCAATTAAGGGAGGAAATCTGTTTTGTGTTCCCTCGGGAGTTTACGGTCATGCATATTCAGTTTTCTTTAATAAAAAGGCCCGCTTTATATATTTACCTCACAGCGCCCCCAAATCTCACCTGTTCCAGCATGTTATTGAGTCTCTCTGCTTCCACGTCTATCACAAACGTCTTTTCCTGTCTGCGGTCCAGGTCTTCGAGGAGCTGTCGGTAATTGGCATCATTAAAATTTTCGACGCATATGGCGCTGACCTGCCAACCATTCTGCCCTGCCTTTTCCATGATGGCCTGTAGAATTGAATATCCTAAAACAAAAAGGTAAACGGCAAGGCATTTCATCAGCGTATACAATATGACTGATATCATATTTTTCAGCCTTTTGACGATATTCAAAATATATCTTAAAATGTATGTTTTTGCTCTAATTTCTTTATTGTCAGAAGATCATTTCAACCAAACAGCCATTGTTGCCAAGTAACTTCAAAAGGTTTAATAAAAAAGTAAAATAAATAAAAAAAGAAAATGAACATAATCAAGGCATGAACTGTACTGTTGTTTTTCACAAAAAGTACAAAAGGAAGAATCATAGAGTAATTTTCCCACTAAAAAACATAGCAAAATATGTTTTACATTTTAAAGGCATTAATTCAATAAAAGAAAAATAAGACTTCAGTGAACATTGAGTGATGGCAGCTAAAAAAGAAGCTGAATCAGAGTTTTGAATCGATTCATTAAAACAGACAGATGAAATTGTTTATAGTAATGAATCGAACTTACCAATTTATAAAACTGTAGATAAACATAATCAAGGCATAATTGCTACATTCTTTTCCACCAAATAAACAAAAAACATTGAGACGTTTTCAATTATATGTACCAATATAATGGTATATGTAAAAAAGCTAATTTCCAACATATATTTTATTTTAAAGACATTTATATAAATCTTATATGATCTTATATTATAAATGTAATACTGTATATAGATAGACAGATAGATAGATAGATAGATAGATAGATAGATAGATAGATGTGCTAAAAACCAGTCCTGTCTCTAAATGAGCACATATTCACGAGCGAGGTCTGACATTTGTTCAGAAAGAATGTGATTTGTGACATTGTCAGTGAGTCATCCCTGCACCAGTGCGGTACTCTCTCATCTGCAACTGCAGGCCTGTGAGCGATCACATGGTGTAGATCGGGGAACACAGATACATACCTTCCATCCTCTCATGTAGACAAATTAATTTTAGTCCCCAATTCCCATGGGATCGCACAGTCCCAGCAGGCTCAATACCCAGAGAAACAGAAAAAACACCATCTCTTCAGTTACCTGACCTTAATCAACTGCAACCTTAAAACAGAAGCCATCGTCATGAAGCAACATAAGTGTCGGCTAAATTGGAAGGCAGAACGAGCAGCTTTTTGTCACCTTCTCCAAGATGTGATTGAGGCTCTCTGAGAGGACTGTGGAGCTCCATTCATCCCTTCTTATTCCAGCTAGCTGACCTCAGTTCTGCTTGTACTAATCAGACAGGGCTGATGTTGGATATGTTAATCTAGCTGTTTGAAATAGGCACTCAGAGCCTCTGCGGCCCACTTGACTCCAAGATGAGCAGATGTCCCTGTAAAACGGACCCTTATGGTCACAATCAGAATTTGGCAACGCAGCTCTCTCAGCTCCACCATTTAGAGGATTAACCTGTGCTTGATCTGGCAACCCTGTTGATAAATCAGGTGCCATGTCTATACACCGTTTCTCTTCATCATAAATTGCCACATGGGTGAGCATTTAAATTCGTTTTTGAATCAATTGTATAAATTAAAGGCAAGCACTGAATGTGTTAAAAACATGAGCTTTTAAAGACTCAGTGAAATAAAAATGTGAATTTTGTGGCTTGAAGCCATCTATGAGCTAGTAAGTGTTAATCTCGTGAACAAAATAACTGAAGCAATTGTTCACTGATGAAAGTCGAAAAAGACACATCATACAGATAATAAAACACAAAGTGTCTAAGTGTAAATAGCACCTGTCACACAGCACGGCTATTTGCACTCCGGTGGAAACAGAAATTAAAGATAAACTGCACCCCAAGTGTTCCTGCTTTTTTTCACGTGGACAACCCATTATACTACTTAACAGTTGAAGTCAGACATTTACACACACCTTAGCCAAATACATTTAAACTCCTGACATTAATCATGGAAAAAAATCAGTGTATTAAGTCAGTTAGGATCACTACTATATTTATATTCTTCCTTGCCAAGCAGCCTTTCAGGTTATGTCAATATAGGACTCGTTTTACTGTGGATATAGATACTTGTCTACCTGCTTCCTCCAGCATCTTCACAAGGTCCTTTGCTGCTATTCTGCGATTGATTTGCACTTTTGTAACCAAACTACGTTCATCTCTAGGAGACAGAATGTGTCTCCTTCCTGAGTGGAATGATGGCTGCGTGGTCCTATGGTGTTTATACTTGTCCACTTATACTTTTCTTTCCTGAGGTCTTGGCTGATTTCTTTTGATTTTCCCATGATGTCAAGCAAAGAGGCACTGAGTTTGAAGGAGGCCTTAAAATGCATCCACAAGTACACCTCCAATTCTGTACACCTCCTTTCCAAAGCTAAATGGCTAATTGTCTAAAGTCTTTATGTAATTTTCTGGAATTTTCCAAGAAGTTAACTTATTGTATGTAAACTTCTGACCTACAGGAATTGTGATTGGTTAAAAGTGAAACAATCTGTCTGTAAACAATTGTTGTTTACTCGTGTCATACACAAAGTAGATGTCCTAAACCACTGGCGTTGAACGTCCTTTTCAGGACGCGTCTTTTTAAATATGTCTTTCCGCCTCTGTGTAGTTCCTGGTTGCGGTCAATTTCTCTCCACTTCTGATGGTCATAAAAGCTGCCTCATGTGCCTGGGCTGCGATCACAGTGCGAGAACATAGCCATGGCAACGTTGTGGTTGTGGCTTTCTTTCCTCACGAGAGAAAGCCACTTCAGCCACCCCCTGTGTCGCTCCTTCTTCCCACGGGATTGAGGACGACCCGGCTGGCAGTGAAGGCGATTTGGAGATGACGACGGGCTCGGTTTCGCCGGGTAAATCCCCACGAACCACCTGCCCCCCGACACACTCGCTTGCTTCCGTCCGAGCTCGGGATGAGTGCGGCTCGCCTTGCGACCAGCAGGAATTCTCCCTTGAACCCCTGGAATTGGATGACGACGTCGCCGCTGCATCGGAGAGTGTCACAGCGGCATATGATGCTGATGACTCTTCTGGGCTGCCATCTTCGGGTCTGCTCGCCCCGTCTGAGGCTGACGCATGGATATCCACAATGCTTTCCTGGGCTGCCGTGAGCATGAGGCTGGACTGGAAACTTCCGCCCCCTCTCACAGCTAGTCGATCAGTTCCTCGGGTCAGGGCACCACTCATAGCCATGCACCCCCCATGGTTCCTTTCTTCCCGGAAGTGCATGACGAGCTGACGAGGTCGTGGAGGGCACATTTTACTACCCAGATCCGACCTCCTCGCTCATCCACTCTCGCTACCCTTGACGGTGGGGCGACCCACGGGTACATGGAGGTCCCCCAGGAGGATAGGGCTGTTGCGTTCCACCTGCGCCCCAAGAATGCCACCATCTGGCGGGATCGTTGGGTACCCCCCTCCAAGGCCTGTAGGATGACTTCGAAAGACCTACAGCTGCACTGGACAGGCTGCCTCTGCCGTGCATGACATGGCTCTCCTGCATGTCCACCAAGCCAAGGGACTTAAAGATCTGCACTTGGGTAGTCCTGATCCCGACATGCCGGAGGAACTGCGCTCTGCCACCGACCTCGCTCTCAGAGCCACAAAGGTCACAGCGCAGGCACGCGGGCAGGTGATGGACACCCTCGTGGTCCAGGAATGTCAACTATGGCTGAATGTGGTCGAGATGCGGGATGTTGACAAGGCTTGCTTTCTCAATGCCCCTGTCTCCCAGCTTGGCCTCTTCGGCGACGCGTCAACGACTCCGCCCAGCAGTCTTCAGCGGTAAGGAGGCAGACGGAAGTGGACGTTCCCTCAGGGAACGGAGGTTACAACAGTAACCGTGACGTTTTAATGACTTCAGCCTAAGCATATGTAAACTTCTGACTTCAACTGTATACATACATATCCCCCTGCAACTAACTGGCAAGCAGCAAATCTTGGTTCTTGGCTTTGATGTAATCAAAGGCTATAGGCTATTTTGTTTTTAATAAAAGATGAGCAATAGAAAATACGTCAACGCAGGACAGAATACAGCTTTCGTCAAGTGATTTCATGAGGTCTTTGAGGCAATTTTTATAATCCATAAAGTGCTAACTGAGTGACCATGGATTGAACAGTATATAACATATCTTGATGTTCTTGAAATATGGTAAATCATGTCAATTTAAGCATCACTGTGTATTATGGATAATGTGGACTGTTAAACAGCAATCAAAGCAGATCAACTTAAAAGCAGAGTAGCACACTTGCACAACCACACACACATTATACACACTCCTCTCACATTATACCTGCTCTATACTCTCAGTATCTGCAGACATCTGCAGTATCAACTGGTCAGTTTGTGTATTTATGTACAATTCTCTGCTTTTAGCTCTTTATGTTAATAATATGAGCCCCCCCAATGGAAAATAGAGCACAGCTTATTAGTAGCCTGGTGTGTGATGTGTATATGTAATTGAATATCCATGTGTATGCAGGACTAAAAAAAAACCAGAATCAACATAGGAGATTCCCTTATTTCTCATCCATCCCAGCAGGAGGAAACAGCACTGTTTGTTTGTGTTCGTGATTGTGTGTGTGTGCGTGTGTGTGTGTAGGGTCACAGAGAGCGAGAGAGTGGCTATGTTGGAAATGGGATACTAGCTTATTCCTTACTAAAGACTGCACAGTGCTCACTATACATATACTGCCTACTATTTCTAATAAAAATGATAAAGCTATGATAAAGCTTTCCAACAGTTGTATGCTAAATTGTTCTCACATGACCTCATTGTTGCATACGTTATGCTGCATACCATTCAACTCAAAATTGCAACATCTAATAAACCCAGATGTTCAGAAATAATAGAATAAGAAAACTGCAAAAGAATAGAAAAACATGCATTACATACAGTAAAATAATAAAATATTATTAATATGCATACAGGTAAGTGCATAAAACGTGAATAAAAATAACTAGAGAACAATGAGTAACAGTAAATAAAATGGACACTTTAAGTCTTTAGGGAGGGGTCACCCTCTCTCCCTCAGATCATGAAAAGACACATATTCTGCTGCTAAATTTATACATTCAGCCTTCTAGAACATATGAAAGTTTCTCCACATTACTCACTTTGCTGAATTCAGTCAGTATCTTATGAATTAAAAAAAATGTGTGTCTGATGGTCTCATTTACTGCACTTAGTGAGGAAGTGTAGTTCATCCTCTATGACTATTTGAGTGCAGTGTGAACACAGTCTGTCCTCTCTGAGTCTCCAGTTCTCTCTGTGCAGACCAGTCTCTGCAGCCAGACTGTGCTCACTCACTCGGTACTTCACCAGACGCTTCCTGTGATGGTAGTCTTTAATTCTGGTCAGATATGATGCTAATTTATATTGTCTTCATTTTTTTTAATAGGTTAATTTGTTAATTTCTTGAGTTTTCTTTGACAATGATGAATGTATTATTCTTGGGTTGTGTTTTGTATTTGTTTTAATTTTGCCTGCCTGAATTGAATTACAATAAATACTGTAAAGGATTTTTAGTGAGTGCTCTGCTCTGTGTATAAATACATAGTGTTGGTGATTTTCCAGGGAAGAGTCTTATAGGAGGAACCAGATTTTACTGGCTCTCTTTTAAATGTCAGTCAAGAGAGGGAATTTGCCCAGCCCAGATTAGAAGCACTTCTTTGAACTCCCAGGATATTTTTGTAAAATTCAAGGTTGAAGATTTCAACTGGACTTTTGTCCCAGGATTCATTATTTAGTTTATATTTGGGTCCCCAGATTACTGCTATATAGAAGGATGGTTTGATGATGCTGTCAAAGATTTTCTGCCACAGTTTGATTCGGGGGTTAAATATGAATATAATATTTTTCTTATACTGTAAAATGCCCTATGAGCCTTGTCTGTAAGGTCCTTTATAGCCATGCCAAATTGTCCAGAAGCCGAGATTATCAGACCTAAATAATTGTAACTGAATTTACCGTTCTGTCACTCACTCAACGTTGTGTCGATGTAGTGACACTAGAGGTCGCTCTTGGGAGCCCCAAACATCTCAGATCTTTGTGTAAAGGTCAATGAGAATTGGTAAGTGGAATTTGCATGCCACTTCCCTGGACATAGGGGTATAAAAGGAGCTGGAATGCATCCACTCATTCAGAATTTTTTTCTTAGCTGAGCAGTTGTGTGTCAGCAAACTGAATTTCACTGCTGGTCCATTCACCTCTCAACGAGAAACATTTGCTGTTGAATATACGGTGCATTCCAGCAGCTTTCTCTCCGTCTGCACGATCAGTGCAGAGTACGCCCCTGGGTGCTTCGACAGCGCTAAAAGTGTATATTTTCTGAGCAAAGAATATATTTTCTTCTTTTAGAGCAAATACATTGATGTGAACATCATTTGTAAAGTTTCTAAGTAGTTTAAAAAAAATGTCTTCTACGTTGCGGTCACGGATTTCTTTCTTCCGGGGGTAAGCCACTTCTGCCATACCCTGCGCCGGTCTTTCTACCTACAGGTATGAGGCCGGCCTGGTTGACGCTGAAGACGATTTGGGGGCTTCAATGTATTTGGTTACACAGGGTAATGCCCTGCGGACCGCTCATTCCCCAGCATGCTTGTTTGCTCCCGTCTAGTTCTGGGATGAGACTGGCAGCTCATCTCAGTGCCAGCCTAATGTCTCTTTCGAAGCTCGCGAGATGGATGAGATTTCAATCACTGCATCGGAGAGCGCCTTGGTGATGTCGGACTCCGAGGACTCAATTTGGCTAGCGCCTTTGTGTGTGCCGGGCTCAGTCTGAGTCTGACACGGAGCTGACTGACATGCTTGCCCAGGCCACCGTGAGTGTCGGACTGGTGCGTAACCCTCCACCCGCTCCTGAGCACTCACAGCTTGATGATTGGTTCCTGGGGTCAGGGCGCCGTTCATGGCCATGCCCTTTCTTCCCAGAGGTGCACAACGAGCTGACGAGGTCGTGGGGGACACTTTTTTCTGTCTGAACCCGATCCCTTAGCTCGTCCGCTCTCACTACCCTCGACGGCGGGGTGGCCGAGGGTTATGCCGTGATTCCTCAGGTGGATAAGGCAGGTGCGGTGCACTTGTGCCCGCAAAGTGCCATCGTGTGGGAGAGTCACTGACATAGTCCTACAGAGCCTGTAGGACTATGTCGTCTCTGGTGGCCAAAGCCTAAAGCGCCACTGGTCAGGCTGCCTCCGCCCTGCATTCCATGGCCCTCCTGCAAGTCCTCCAGGACATGGCACTGAAACAACTGCATAAGGGTAGTTCTGACCCCAATGTGCTGCAGGAACTGTAGTGTCAGCATGCCTTGTCAGCGTCCCTCACAGAGCAAGGTAAGTGCTTCAAGGGTTCCCTCAGTGCAGTCACCTCGTGTCGAAACGACGCTCCTCGACGTGTTGTTTCCTGCTCCCCCCGCCACGTAGCCCTACACCCAGATACGTCAGTTGTGATTGTCCCTTTAATGGATTGTGGATGCCATCGCTTTGGCATACCAGGCCCAGGCCGTGCCCACCCCTTTGGGAATATGAGCACACTCTACAAGACCGGAGCTTGGATATGTGGCTAGGGCTTTCCAACCCGTCGTGTCGGTTGGCCAGGATCATCTGACTCGGCTATGTGATTTAGTTCGCCAGGCAACCGCCCTTGTTCCGCTGACCTGCGTGCAGAAATCATGGTCCTTCTGCAGAAGGGCACGATAGAGCCTGTCCCTCCAGCAGAGATGGGTTGTGGGTTGTGGCCAATCCTGAACCTGCAAGTTCTGAACCGGGCCTTGCACAGTCTCCAGTTCAAGATGGTTATGCCAAAGCGCATTTTGGCATGCGTCCTGCATCAAGATTGTTTAATGGCAGTAGCCCTCCTGACCATGCTCACTTCCATCAAGAGGGTTGGGACCTGCAAGTGTTCTCTGTCAGCAAAACGTGCCTGGAGTTCAGTCCAGAGGACTCTTGTGTGATCCTGAGACCCCGACTGGGCTATGTGCCAAGGTTCCCATGACCCCTTTTAGGGTTCAGGTGGTGAGCCTGCAAGCGCTGCCTCGGGAGGAGGCAGACCCAGCCTTATCGTTGCTGTGTCCGGTGCGTGCTTTGCACATCTACTTGACGATTGCTTTAGTCTTAGACCCTCTGAGTAGCTCTTTGTCTGTTTGGTGGACAGCGGAAACGGAACGCTGGCCCAGGCCATGCCCGCCCCTTTGTGAATATGAGCACATTCTAAGTTTGGCATCCTCATGGGCACAGGCCAATGGCACCTCTCTAGCAGACATCTGCAGAGCAGCGGTCTGGGCAACACACAATACCTTTGCGAGATTTTACAATCTCCAGTCTCGTCAAGTATTTTGTCAGGTACGAACAAGTAAGTTTGGAAATGCAGGACAGCTGGCCAGGTGTACTGCTTGCATATAGTGCATTTCCCCTCCATGAGGCGAAGATGTGCACTCTTACTCCCATGCGACTTCATGAACCATGAACCCTGGATGCCCTTTCTCCCTAGCCCTCTGGCTCGTGAACTCAGTGGAGGAATTCGTAGTCGGACCCAGTACGTGTGCTAACATGCCCTGTACTGGGGTTGGTGCTCCACAGGTGTCGGTTAACCCTTCTGTGATGTATCTCCTGTGGAACATTCTCCCTTTCTGTAGACCCATGTCTCCCTTGGGCAGAGCCCTCTCTGCCCCGGTTTCTGTGTTTGTAGAGATTCTCCCCTTCGAGGCAGGACCTAATGCCACAACTCTTCCATGTGCAGCTGTGAGCCCATGTGATGAATTTGCCACATGATAACCTCCCCTTCAGAGCAGTATGTGGTCTCCAAGGGGTCTTTTCCCCCTGTAGAATAGGAAATGAAAAGAACACTTTCCCCATGCATATAATTAGCATTAAATAGCCCCAGTCGAATAACGAAATACTCTGTGGAGAAAAAACATAGAGAGAAAAGGCCAATGCTGGCGCGGCCTGCTTCCATGCTAGATCATCCCTCACCCCCAGGGATGTGGGAAACTATACAATGTTTTTAAGGCCTTTGAGGGAGGCTACGTAAAGTCCGTGTGCATCTGCTTTTACGCACGCAGTAGCCTGCTTGCACCTGCATAAGCAGTTCACGTATCACAGTTCAGTTGTGCCATTTTGTATAGGGACCCCCAGTGTCAATACATCGACACAATGTCGAGTGAGTGACAGAAGGGGAACGTCTTGGTTAATGTCGTAAGCTACGTTCCATGATGGAGGGGTCGAGACATTGTGTTCCTCTTGCCACAATGCTGTACTACCTGCTGAAATGTCCGGGACCTTGTCTCGGCTCCTCAGCACAAAATCTGAATGAGTGGATGCATTCCAGCTCCTTTTATACCCATATGTCTTGGGGAGTGGCATGCAAATTCTCATTGGCCTTTTCTCAAAGATCTGAGGTGTTTGAAGCTCCCAAGAGCAACTCCTAGTGTCACTACATCGACACAATGTCTTGTTCCCACCATCAGGGAGCAACCCGGAGCAACCTGGTGTTAAGTGCCTTGCTCAAGGACACAATGGTGGTGGCTGTGGGGATCAAACCGACAACCTTCTGCTTAACAGTTTAGTGCTTTAGCCCACTACACCACCACCACTCCCTTAAGATGATTTTTCTTTTGAGACTTTAAACTTGTTAAACATTTATGAGAGCGAGAGGGAGACCCTGTTTCTGGCCAACAAAACTGCTCATTAGTGTAACTGAGAACCTGGACCAGGCCCCACTCTCAAGAGAATAAGCTTCTCTTTTATTAACAGGCTTCCTGGGAATCAAATCCAGAGTGGTTCATAATTCCTAGTCACCTGACTCCATGAGTCCACCAATAAACACAATATTTATATTGAAATTTGACAAGTATATCTTTTGTAGCTATTTAACAAATGGAAATGGGTATCAGTGGGAATGGATGCATTTCTGGGCCTGTTATTGTCTTACCTCTGTCAGTATCGTACAGAAAGACAAAGCGCTTCCAGTCGTAGTGGTCTAGGAGGCTGAGAAGGGCCCCTCGTATGGATGGCCGCAGCTGTAAGACAAACTGGCTCTCGCCCTCATTGGGGAAACTGGGCGTGATGAGGGAAATGTGCAGTGCACCACAGAAGGATGTTAGCGTGTGAACAGAACGCTTGTCGTACAGGCCGAAAATGGCAAACACGCCCCTGGAGTACTGTGAACAGACTGCAAAGCAAAACAACAGAGAGGAAGAGAGTGAGAGTTAGATACTTAAACATTAATTACACAAAACCTAAGGGAGAACAGAACATTTACTTGAGCATTAAAACCAAGCTTACGTTAGTATTCTGCTATGGGGCTCTTGTCTAGGTGCTTGAAACATTAATGAAATGGCCTGGGAGACTCATCCACTGAGTGAACAAGTAAATTTATTCGCTACAACAATTCTATTACCAAGCCAGCCAATTTTTTGTGGTTTTCAACGTTTCACAAGAATTGCACCACATTTTCTAAATCAGCACATTTGTCTTGTTTTCCAAAATAAATATCCAGTCATCCCTAAAACAAAATGAATTGACTTGTGAAACAAAATTCCATTAGCAATTATAACTTGTATTATATTAAGGAGTTTATTTTTCTTACCCCATTGGTAAATAGCTTTTTTCCCCTTGTTTTAACAATACATCAATGTTTAAAGCTGTTGATGCTTAAAACATGCAGAAGAAGAAGAAGGAAAAAAGCCAATGGGGTAAGAAAAATATACTTAATTCAAAAGATAATATCTGAAAATAAGTCTCATCGTATTTTCTTGTTTTAAAGATGTTTAGAGTGGAAAACAAATGCTAATATATACATTTATCATTTACTCTATATATATTAAGCAGCCAATTTCTCACAGAAAACACAAAGCCATAGTTTAACTTGGGAAATGAGCTACTGGGAGCATCCTTTCTTAATAGACTTTGCACCAAAAACACAGGGAAAAATTGGATTGTGCATACTTAATGGTTGAACTTGCTCATTATTTAGTCAGAGCTGCAGCTGTAAGTGCCAGCAGTTTCCATATATATATATATATATATATATATATATATATATATATATATATATATATATATATATGCTGTATTGTAATGAGATCAACGCTGCTTTCTGCTTGTGTTTTTGCAATTCTGAGAAACTTCAGTGGCATCCGAAGCAATGTTTGAACTACTGCTGTAGTCTGAAGTGAAAGTTAAACAGACCCTTCCCAAAAATCTCTCTCATGCCTGACAGTCTCACAGTTACTGTCATTTTTCACTATTTATCTTGCAGTAAGTCTGACTACTTTACTTTGAAAAGCCTGAAACTTTACTGCTTTACACGTATACAAAAAATAACACCTTCCTTTAATGATTTGAACAGACAACGACATGTCAAATCTAAGAAACTACTCATTGTACGCTCACATTGCAAATCCACATTGACTTTCAAGTAACATTTCGAACTCCAGTACAGCACACCTACCTTTGCACCACACTGCTACAAGCTTGACAGGTGCTAAAGTGACATACCAAACTTAGAGTCATCACACAAAATCATTGCTGAGATACTGTGATTGTTCATGCATGTTTTCAATGTTTTTTTGAGCAAAGGAAAACATGAGGGCTTATATACACAGACATGGGTAAAAAGATAACATGACAACCAATGAATAAACAGAACTAATAAACAAGACAATAAAGCTGGAACCAATGACAAGACAAGACTAATAAACTAAAGACCAATCATGACACAACACGTGAAAAATGACAGTGATGACTTGTCATATGACAAGACAGGGAAATCACATGACTAGGTGTTCGGTGGTCAAGGCAGTCAGGGACTAAGAGAGCTCAGTGGTCATGGTAGTGATGGGCATTTTTGAAACATGCTTCATAAAGCTTCAAAATCATTTACAAATCAATTGTTTTAAACCTATGCTTTGAAGCACGTATCAAACTGGACAAGTTACGTGATTTCAGCAAACGAGGCTTCGTTACGTCACACTGATCTGAAACAGTGAAGCACTCAATTTTCGAGTCCCACACTGACCAAGTGTGACTTATTACCATAAAGTTTTTTTTAAATGTTTATTGCACATCTGTTTAAGCATTAATATTTTTAACATTTGTTTATACAAAACAAGTATTGTTTGGTTGAAAATATGATTGTTTTTCAAGACTCCGGGCACTGGCTCTGGGACGGACGAGGCTCTGGGTGCTGGCTCTGGGACGGACAAGACTTCGGGCGCTGGCTCTGGGACGGACGAGGCTCTGGGTGCTGGCTCTGGGATGGACAAGGCTCTGGGCACTGGCTCGTTGGCCGTGGCATGTGTGGTGACCACTGGAGGAGTGCTCATTTCCTCATCTGCCACTCCAACAGTAAAGGCTGAACCACTCAATAACAGAGCAAAGTCAATATACTGTTAAAGGGTCCAATCTATTCCACCTGCAGGCATCAGGGAATAGATGGGCTCATTTAATCCTGCATGGAATTATAATTTGAGGGAGACCTCTTCGAAACCCACCTGGTCACAAAGTCCACAAAAGACTGCCACAAAATCCTCAATGGGATGATCCTCTTTGCAGAGACGAATAATTTTTATTGCTGGTTTCATGATGCGGGTCATGTATTCTGTAACGTAGAGGCAGGCTGAAGACAGTAACAGACGAAGATGAAGACAATGATGTTCTGAGAACCCAAGTGCAGTTTAATTAACAATAACAGAAAATACAAAAAAACTAGAACAAAAAACGTGACTAGACTTGAAGAAAGTAACTAGACAATGAATAAACAAAGACAAAAATAAGACTAGGAAGCAACGTTACAAAGACAAAACAAGACCAGGAACAAAGGCAAACATAAGGGCTTAAATACACAGACATGGGTTACAAGATAACATGACAACCAATGAATTAACAGAACTTATAAACAAGATTACAAGACAATAAACCAGGAACCAACAAGACTAATAAACTAAAAACCAATCATGATAGGACACATGAAACATGAGGATCACATGACAAGACAGGGAAATAACATGACTAGACATATGACAAAAAACATTAACAAGAAAATGAACAAAACTTGAAATTAAAAGACAATCCAAAGCATGAACAAAACACACATATCGGTGACAAATTAAAATGATACTTAACAGTTAATTAACTGTATGCTTGTTATGATTTCTATGCTGATAAATACCACCAATCAGGAAAAACTTTAATTGCTTATTTTTGCTTATTTTGTAAGGCAAATGGCTTATTTTTGGCTTGTTTTTCCAGACCAGGTTGCTTGTTTCTCTTGCAAGATCTGTCAACACTGCAACTGGTATTTCACCCCTTAGCGCAGAGTACTGTCATTTTAAAAAGAACATTATTAGCCATTTGTTTATTTTGTTCTAACCGGGTACCATTTGGAAAGGAGGCTGCGGAACTTCTGAACCAGAATTAAAAAATACTGTTTTTGCTCAGAACTAACTGAAATAAAAACATTTAGGGTTTTAGTCCCTGCCCTCAGGACATGATTTTAAAGATTCATACCAATTATCTGACAAAGCATTCAAAAGATGAATCACTTTATATAAAATTTTGAAATGGCAGAGAGACAATATGGCCATTGTCAGAAAACTGGTATTGTTGAAATCCTCATGACCCAAGAAATCCATTGACACCTCATGATTTTAGGCAAAAATGCAAAAAAAAAGATCTGCAAAAAGAGCCCTTTTTTAGATTTCTTGACCCATAGGTGATGCTGTTACCAAACTTGGCCTCCTCAGATCATGGTCCTAATTAAGCATACCAAGTTTCATTTCGATCGGACAAAACGTTGCCAAGGAACAACCTCTCTCCTATTTGGCATCCTCAAGGCTGAAATTTTTGATGTGTTGTAAGGAAACAGCTTGGTCTATAAAAAAAAGCTTTTAATAACTTCTGGCCAGCACTGTCTCAAGATTATCTGACAGACATTTGGGGAAGATCCAATAAAGGCTGTAGGAAGATTTTGTAAAAGTGAGTTTTCATCAAATTTCAAGATGGCTGCCAAAATCGTGGGCATAGTTGTTAGATCTGTACACAAGGAGATGAATCAGATGATATATGATATATGTGTGTTTAGAAGTTATTAGCTGTTTAAAGTCAAGTTTTTAACTTGTGATGATGCTAAAGGGTTGAGTTGAAGACCCCAAAGTTTGGCAGGTTAATGATCCTCACAACATTCCTATTGACAGTCCTACGGGCTGCCATACACTTACAGCCAAGAATAATAACCTCCGGAGGAGCATGACTGCTGTGTGCATTTTCCATTTCCCTTTTGGATTTATAACTATTAGCCCTAACCCTAACATAATAAACATGCAAAAAACAAACAAACAAAAAATCGACTAGCGACTCTGTGTGTGTGGACAGCGGAACTATGTTGTGAAATTTTAAATAATACCAAGCTACAGAAAGTCAGATTTTTTTTTTTATCAAATTGTTCATTATGTTTCCAGTTGTTACGATCCCTGGTTGTCTGCCCCGTGTTTTCCGTGTCGCCATGATTTCCGTCCTTCATCACTGTGTCATTGTTCGTTTGTTATCATCATGTGTCTGTGTACTTAAACCCCGCTGTTCCTCCATTCCCTTGTCGTTCGTTGTTTTGAGGTCCTGACTGTTTTGATGTTCTGACTGTTTTGGAAGGTCCCAATGTTTCTTGTCTTGCCGTGTTCATCCTGCCGTGTTTACCCAGTCCGTGTTCCTTCAATGTTTTCATGTTTTAGTTTCAGTTTTCCCATCGTGGTTGTTTCATTTGTTCCTGTCTGTTTATTTTATTTGTCATTGTTCAATAAACCCGCGTGTAGTTCCAAACTCCCCGTCTGTCTCCGCCTTCTTTCCATAACACCAGTAGTGTTGGTTATTCATGTTTTTGAAATGTTACTGACATTACAGATGATTTTCAGTAAAGCTGAATAAATAATTCTGATTCAAAATAATGGCCTGCATTAATTTTGTTTGCTCTGCACCCATTGAAGAACTTCACATAAAATGTACGCCATGCTGTTGTGTCCAGTGACTCGGCACATCAGAAATGTAACACTTAAATAACAGTCTAGGCTAGAGTGTTGTGAACAGTATTCAGTAAGTTAATTGAAATTATGAGTTGCGTATAGCAAAGCCAGAATGCAAAGTCTGTGGGTAATGTCCAATGTGTATGTGGGGTTAACAAACATTTATATGAAAATAATAATTTTAATGAAAATAATAATTATACAGTATTTTTCATTTGCATTGTTCACACTGGGTTCACTGAGCATTGAAGCCATTGAAATGTTTACAACAGACTTCACAGTAAAGGCTATTATGCAAAAATGCAATTCCCATAACAACCTTCAACTTATTACAGTCCCTCTATCTGCAGGGCTGGATATCTACCAAAATCACCACCTCATCTATCCCTGGGGGAAAGTGGGAGCAAGAGTAGAGTGGGGTGGAGGTGGTTGTGCTAAAGGGGACATGGAGGCTGCTTGTAGCAATCAAGACAGCAATTATGTTAGCAAGATTCTCACCAAATGCCTCTTTTAGTCCACAACACAAGATGTGTTCAAGGTGATCCGATCTCAAGTGGTCAGCACTAAATACAGGAGTAAACAGGATCTAACACGTTTTGTAATTGGATCAATAAACCCCACAAATGGAGGTAGTCAAAACATGCAATGCATTTGAAGTGATGCATCCTGGACAGCGGCAAAGAGCTACCCCTCACCTGTCAATGGACTGCTGTTAGCTAAAACACGAGATTTTCGTCCTGCTTTAAAAGCAAATAACCGTCCGATCTGAAATTGTAAAAGCAAATACATTTACAAGCTCGATAACTTCACTGATCTTCTTCAATGTGTCTGACATTAACATGCAGTGACACAGATACACACATATCTGGAGCTCAGCTAATGCGGGGACAAAGGATAAATCTGCTTGAAATGTTATGTTTTTGCTTTGATTTTATTTCAACTATATTTGGGAGAAACAGTGTTGATTTTCCTTGTGCTTTCCTTGTATTTTCTGACTTTGAAAATCTTTGACTATGATCATACAATAACACAATGACATAGTGATTGATGTACGTCGTCATGAAATCAGAGACCCTCCCCTCCAAATCTGAACACAAGTGGTCACAGGAGGCGCCTTTGAGACTCATTGTAATTAGGGATGTGCCATGGTGGTCTACTAATAGACTAGTAGTCCAACAACTGACTAGTCGATTAGTGGGTTTGACTACTAACATTAATATTTTTAGTGGTGGTCATTTTAAGGGGAGACACAATACTCAAGTTAATTGAGTGACACAACTTCATAAAGTGCATTTTCACAGGATTAGAGCTTGCTTATAAGTGAATAATAGTCAACACTTTTAAACCTTCTGCAAGAAATTTGTCTCTTAAATGCTTTAAATTTAGTACATTCATGTACCACTGCTGTTTCATCCATTAAAATGCCACATCATCAGTACAAGACGATCACTGTCGGACATTAAATCCTTTTCTGTGAGTAATGCTCCAGTATTTATAAGGTGTTGTGGAGAGATTAAAGTCTTTTGCTGATTCTGTCTGACACTGCTTAAATAGTTGCAGAAAAAAAAACTGCTTGATGTCATAAACTATAAGTATACCAGCATTGTTATCTTGCAGTCCTGCGCATTTGAATGTGCAGCGAGGATCACCCTGAGTCTCACAAGTGCTCTGGTAACATTAAAATGCATCATTCTGCATTAAGTGGTTTTGTGCTGCTCTGTAGCGGAGCCTTTCTTATATCTTACATCTCTTACTTTGATTGTTGAAGTGCTGCGCTAAGCGTCCATATATCCATTTGAAACGTGTCTTATTGGGGTCACGCAAACATTATGAACCCTATTTATACATCATTATCCTGAACACCGACTAGTTGACTCAAGTTTAAGTAATGGAGGGAAGTTATTTTGCCACATCTCTCCCCTTTGGATGTGGTTACTCCGCCCCCTAGGTGCGCATAGATCATTGACGTTCTATTCCAGAGGGGTTTATTAAGGTGGCTGTTTTGCCAATGGGTTGCGTCATTGTTGATTGACCATCTTTCCGGTGCTGGAGGTATGTGCTGCTGTCGTTTGTATCAAGGCATTCTCAAATATTGGCCTCTAACACTAACCATTCTTGTTACAGTGTGAATGCTGCATGCTACCCAATGAAAGATTGCTGGCATTGCTTCCCCTTGCTCCAACACGTGGTATGTTTTGCACGTATTACACTGAGCGTCGTTGGTGGATTGCTGCTTTGCTCTCAGGTAGGTCTCTTTTTAGCTCTTTGTTTTATGTTGTATTAGTGTGTGCAGTTATGGGATCTTTGTATTCCAGCCCATTGTCTTTGTGAGTCATAACCACTGGCTGCCGGACGAATGTCGTGGTCTCCACATGTTTGGTATGTGAAAACTCTTTGTACGACAATGACGACTGGATTTGTATGTATAATTTAGATTGCATTTTGTTGATATTGCAGGTAAGCTAATCATCCTGTCCAAGTGCGTTCTATGCCAGTGCTGTGTGGCTTAATCCCTCACCGCTGCTGTTTTGTTCCTGGTTGTTTCAATGTCATTTTGTTTTTGATTTTGCTTCTGTTTTGTTTAGTGTACTCTGTCCTATTCTGTTCAGCATGTTTGAGTGCGTTCTTCCATGCTAGCACTGCTTGCTTGAACTTACATTTATGCATTTGGCAGATGCTTTTATCCAAAGTGACTTACAGTGCACTTATTACAGGGACAATCCCCCCGGAGCAACCTGGAGTTAAGTGCCTTACTCAAGGGCCCAACAGTGGCATCTTGGTGGTGCTGGGGCTTGAACCCCAGCAGATAAGTCCTCCTAGTTGAACCCCCAACCTTCTGGTCAGTAACCCTGAGCCTCAACCACTGGATGGTTTTCTTGTTTGGTTTTTAATTGTGGGGTTTTCTGTCTTAATTCATTTGAATTTTTTATGGTTGTTGTGAGATTTTTCTGTTATGCTTATTGTCTCATTTTACCACTGTAAACCTGTGTGCTAATTTAGGACACAGGCAGTCATGCGACTGTGAGTTATTCCCTGGCTGTGAGGTCTGGGCATGTTTGTGGCACTGTGCCATTAACTATTACTGAAACCGGTGACCCTCTCAGGTTTGAGTGGTTTTGTTATTTTCATTTATATATGTTTTGATTTGAACTATTGGTGTTCTTTAAGTGTTTGTTTTTTCTTTAAGTTGTGACCCCTATCTGAGAATAATTTTGGATTTGGTTTACTGTAATTTTGTATTGGTAATTTTTGTTCCCTTTACAAAAGGCTTCACTACGATGATGCGCTGCTAAGCGCTACGGGGAACAGCCTCCGCTGTGAGCCGAGCTGAAATACTGTGTGAAACACGTCAATCAACATTGACCGGAATTTATAGCCTCGGCTGATGTAATCATTAGATGCACCTGAGGCCAGGCTATAAATGGATACGTCACCAGGTGTCGTCAGAAACTCTTCTTTCAGAGCGATTCTGTTTCTGTGTGTTTCACACACCCTGTCAAAACTTTCTTTCCTCTGGTAGGAGTTAGAATCAGTTAGACAGTGTGCAGTGAACTTTGTTCTTTGTTCTCTTTTCTCTTCTGTTTAGAAAATATTATATATATATATATATTTCTAAAAAAAAGAGAGAATGACTGAAAGCCGCAAACGGTGCGTGTTCCCCTCTTCTCGCTCTATGGCTGAAGATGACACACATCAGTTTTTGCTGTTTGTTTGGGAGCACGCTGCTCTCGCGTTGCAGCAGGGCAGGTGTGAGCACTGCGATTTGCTTTAACAGGCAGAGTGCGTCGTGCTCGCCTCGCTTGCTTCCGGGAGTCAGCACTCTGTAGCGCTGGCTCCTTGCGACTCCGGGGCATCTGCATTCTGAATTATGTAGACGAATGGCTGATCCTAGCGCAGTTCCAGGAACTGGCAGTTCAGCACAGGGACATCGTCTCAGCTCATCTGTTTCTCTGGGGTTGAGGCTCAACGCCAAGAAAAGCGTCCTCTCTCCCACTCAGAACACTGTCTATCGGTGCATCGTATGGAGTTCAATCTCAATGCGGGCACAACTGTCTCCCGCTAGTATTGAGTCCATTTAGATCACCCTGAGCAAAGTCAGGCTAGGTCAAGGTTGCACTGTTATCAGTTTCAATGATTTCCAGGTCTCAGGGCGAAGGCGTCCACAGTGATCCCTCTGGACCTTCTGCTCATGAGACCGTTCTTGTTGTGGCCAAAAGCCAGGGGATTTCTTCCAAGGGCCAAAACCCCTAGGCTAAATAGGGTTACGCGCCTCAGGCTTCGTTCCCTTTCTATGTGGTTCAGACCCCGGTTCTCTGCCTTGGGTCCCACTCTAGGTGCGTCTTGTTGTCGCAGGCTGCTAACGACAGACGCCTCCCTGATGGGCGGGGTAGCAGCCTTAAGTGATCGTCCAGCTTAAGGGGATAGGAGGGTCGTCAGCTCGGTTGTCACAGTCACTGTCTCGGGTTGATGGCTGTATTTCTGGCCCTGAAATACCTCCTCCTGAGGCTGCCATGTCTTGGTGCGGGTAGACAATGCAGCGGTAGCCTCTTACATAAATAATCAAGGAGACCCACGTTCTTGTCAGCTGTATTTCTGACACGTTGGGTTCTCCTTAGGGCCCAGGGCAAGCTCCTGTCACTCAGGTCAGTTATATCCCTGGATGCCCGTATATGGGAGCAGATTTACGGTCCAGACAGAAAATACCAACGGGGGAGTTAAGAACTCCACCCTAAGGTAGTAGTTGCCCAGAGTTTGCCAGCAAGGGTTTTTGCCTCTTACTGATAGCACCGCGCTGGCCGAACAGGGCTTGGTTCTCGGAGCTAATCTCTTCCTTCGACGGCTCGCCTTTGGCGGTGCCGAACAGGAAGGATCTTCTGTCTCAGGCAGAGGGCAATATTTCATCCCTGCCCCAAATTGTGGAATCTTTCATGTTTGGCCCCTAAGGATACCAACTGAGGGACACAGGGCTCTCTCCTGAGGTTATCGAGACCTTTTTAAATGATGGTGGGCCTTGGTGGGCAGGGTGCCCTCTAAGAGGCATCCTTGCTAGGACCTCTTCATAGGGTAAGACCCCCCTTTTTAAAACCTCTAGAGTCAGCGTTTGGTAGACTTCTGACTCTCAAGATGGTTTTTCATATGGCAATTACGTCTCTAAGGAGACTTGGGTACCTACAGGCTCTGTCTCTTTTGCCGGCCTGTTTTGAGTTGCCCCAGGTAGGACCAAGAGCATTCTTTGCACCCTCACCCTGACTACCTGCCCAAGGTGCCTTTCTCGACCCTTGGCCAGTCATTCTCTAAGCCTTCTGCTCCCTGCCGTTTGTAATGCTGGAGCAGCTAAAGACTACTCAGACTTTGTCCAGTCTGTGCCCTTCAGAATTATGTACACCGCATTTGCTAGTGGCGTAAAGTCAGGGCAGCAGTTCTTCACTTTGAAGCCGTGACCGGGTTGTCACTTTGGGTAAGGGAACTTACTGCCCGGGCCTACGAGGCGCGCGTTCAAGCTCCGCCAGTAGGTTTTAGGGCGCACTCTTCCAGAGGGCTCTCCTCCTCTAAAGCCTTGGCTAGAGGTCTCCCTCTGCAGCTAGTTTGTGGTGCGGCAGGTTGGTCCTCTCCGCGCACATTCATTAAACTTTTATAGTTTGGATGTTCTTGCCACTCTTGGCTCTTACGCCCTTGAGTTGACACCGAACAAGTTTGTGGTGCGGCAGGTTGGCACTCTCCGCACACACTAATCACATTTTATGGTTTAGATGCTTTGCTACTCCGGACTCTTATGTCCTTGAGTCGACATCTCAGCCCATGCCTAAACAAGGTTGTGATGCGGCAGGCTGGTCCTCTCCGCTCACATTCATCAGTTTTTATGACAAGTTTGTGTTGCGATAGGGTTCTCTTCGCACACATTCATCGAACTTTATGGGTTAGATGCTTTGCTACTCTGGGCTCTTATGCCCTTGAGTCGACATCTCAGCCCATGCCTAAACAAGGTTGTGATGCGGCAGGCTGGTCCTCTCCGCTCACATTCATCAGTTTTTATGACAAGTTTGTGTTGCGATAGGGTTCTCTTCGCACACATTCATCGAACTTTATGGGTTAGATGCTTTGCTACTCTGGGCTCTTATGCCCTTGAGTCGACATCTCAGCTCATGCCTGAACAAGTTTGTGATGCGGCAGGCTGGTCCTCTCCGCTCACATTCATCAGTTTTTATGACGAGTTTGTGTTGCGATAGGGTTCTCTTCGCACACATTCATCGAACTTTGTGGGTTAGATGCTTTGCTACTCTGGGCTCTTATGCCCTTGAGTCGACATCTCAGCTCATGCCTGAACAAGTTTGTGATGCGGCAGACTGGTCCTCTCCACACACATTCATCAAAAAATTAATGGTTTAGATGTTTATGCTACTCCGGGCTCTTATGCCCTTGAGTCGACATCTCAAGCTCATGTCTGAGACCTCTCGCGTTTTTGTGAGTACACTGCACAACCGTAGGGGTCGGACAGCCCCAAGTGCGGCGGCGTGGGTATTGCGTTCCCCGTATCGCTTAGCAGCGCAACATCGTAGTGAAGCGTTTTGTAAAGGGAACGTCTCGGGTTACATGTGTAACCCATGTTCCCTGAAAAAGGCGGAACGAGATGTTGCACTGCTTTGCCGCACTGGGACGTCCCAGGACTGCTCTTCAAATAGAAGTATCTGACGACACCTGGTGACGTATCCATTTATAGCCTGGCCTCAGGTGCATCTATTGATTACATCAGCCGAGGCTATAAATTCCGGTCAATGTTCATTGACGTGTTTCACACAGTATTTCAGCTCGGCTCACAGCGGAGGCTGTTCCCCGTAGCGCTTAGCAGCGCAACATCTCGTTCCGCCATTTTCAGGGAACAAGGGTTACACATGTAACCCGAGACGTTTCCTGTGTTTCCAGGTGCTGTGGGTCCAAACTAGGAGGACTATCAGCTCCATATGGTGGTGGGTCCTTTGATTCACAGAGTGTGGTGTGCAACCTTTAGTGATTGACCCCTGATCGAAGTGCAAGTGTGAGGCATAGTGCACATGTGGGTGCTTCATTGAAGTCTTGTGCTAGCTCGCCCTGCTTCTGGTGCCCTGTGATTTGTGTTTATTAAAGTCAGTATTTTTTTATATCCACATCTCAAAGTCTCTTTGTAGAGAATTTGAACCTGTGTGTCCTTTTGGAAATTTCCCTTGCATATTTACCAGGGTGGTGTAGTCAGCTTCCTTTCTCTCTTTTCCCTCACCCCAATCCTCTCCCTGTGCCCCACCACATTTCAAAGAACTTAAACTTTTATAAAATGTGCCTTGAGACACCTCTAATTTGTTCAATTCGTTGTGCTTCCTTCCCCCTTTTTGTTTTTAGTGCATGAAGATCCAGAGTGAAAGGAAAAGAATTTCAGAAGAGGAGATAATTTTACATTATATTGTACATATTTTATATTTTAAGTATTAAAAGTATTTGCCCAATTTGATGAAAGTTTACAAAGACAAAAAATATATATTTTCAATATGCACCAATGCACCAATGCATTAAGACTGTAAATAGAGTACATTTTTATTTCATGTTGACTTTAATAGGCTTGATCTTTTCCTTTGATTATAATAGATTATTCATCCTTTTATAAAGAGAGTTCCAGTTGCTACAATGCAGCTTTGTGATTGACAGCTACCCACTGCAACGGTCTATTTTGCTATAGCCCACACTAGTATGACCCCTAAACTGCATCCACCAACATTCCACTCTAATGAACAAACAGGTCAGTGCAGTTATCCAGCACTTCGTATAATCAATGCACATCTGTGTGTGTGTGCGCGCGTGCGTGTGTGTGCGTGCGTGCGTGCGTGTGTGGATTGCATCTTGCTCTCTCACAGTTTTACTGTGTGAATCTACATTCTGTATTTTATATAAAGCCAGGCACATTTAATCTAACCTTGTCCTTGCATAGCACGCTGTCTTTGCGTTGCTAGCTGTTTCTTTGTTTGTTTGTTTTTTAAACCGACCTGCCCAGAAAGGCCATTTATTACATGATTAATTCTGTTAAGGATTGTAGCCATAAGCTTGACATTACCAATAGCTGGCTTTGTGTTCTGGGTTAGCATCTGTGCATCTACATAATACATTTTCCTAAAGGTGATATAAACAAGCTCTTGCTTTAATTTATATTTTCTGTACAGGAATTTAGAATGAGGCAATTTACGATGCTATGAAAGCTTGCTGGAAACCCCCCTAACCCTGGTCGTATGGCTAGCATATGTGAATGGACAGAAATATGTGAGGGTCGGCTGGTTCCTGATTCTATGTAATTCATGAACTGCAGAAATACAGATCCAGCTTTCCGCTTCACGCCTCACATCCGCTGACAGCTTCACTCGCAGTGGGCTTGACTTCATCTCCCACAATGCCTCTGGGACAGAAAAGATGGATTAGGTTTCCCTGTCTGCCTGCTCCCTCTCCTACAGACCAGAACCTTAAAGATTGTGACCAAAAAAAAAAAAAAGAAAGAAAGAAAAAATATGACATAATAGAGAGCGACGCCACCATTCCACAATGGAGCCACCGAGGGAGGATGGTAAAAAGGTGAGTTAAGGTGAATGCAAATCTTGATTTCATGAAATTTTAAAGTCAATTTAAGTCAAGTGCATACTACCAGACTAAAGCACATCATCCTGTGCACATTTAAACAGTGTGAGGGGAAAAAACAGACATGCAAGCTTGGAAAAACATGAGGGTGAGGAAATAATGACAGTATTTTTATTTTGGGGTTAACTATCCTTTTAAAACATGAAAAGGTGTCAAACTTCAGTTTGTATTGTGCACTGGATTTTAGTAGGGGTGAGCTTGAAGGATTTCCCTTTAGAGTGGCATGACTGTGTCTTGAAAAACTCTTTCTTTTCCTGCTCTTCTGTCTGAGTGGGGGGCCATGAAGGCTTAGATCATCCTTCAGTGCATGACTGCTCTATCAATACTAATGGCCTTACCCATTCTCTGATCACAACAGGAAAACTAACCTTTCAAAGGGCTAAACTGCTGCCTGTCACTGGACAAGAGATATGCCTTTCCCACTACAGAATCAAGTTGGATTCCCTCGGATTTCTTTATACAAATGGTTGTGCTCTACAAAAATGAACAATCATTCTTTGAGAGACCAAGCTCTATTGACAGGGGTCTCATTGCTGTGAGAGACAGATAAAATTGAAATGGGAACATAAATCAAATCCTCTGTTACCTAGTTGCATGTGCATGAAAAAATAGATTAGATTGTTATAGAAAAAGGGCTCAATAATAAAAGCCCCTACACACTTCTTACGAAATTGAAGAATAAACCAGTGTGACATAATTTAGAACAAAATCTGGTCAAAGTGAAGATGTTTTTTCTGTGGTTTGTAACAGCTCACCAGGGCGAACTTTTAGGAAAACTTCTTACCAGTTGCTAAACACCTTCTTACTGCCATTGGTCCACATCATTGGTTGGTGTGACCAAGAGCTCTACCTACTTTGAAGCCGACAGCTTTTTCCAGTTCAGTTGGTTAAGATCAGTCAACATGTACACAACGGTGTGCAGAGTTATTAGCGAACTGGTGTAAATTTACCTACATCTGTATGATTGTTTGGGTAGAGACATTTTCCAAGGAAACAAATCTACTCAATGACCCTTAAGTGCCCATTCACTCATGTGCCATCTGCAGCCCCAAGCCATTCACACATCTGCCAAAAGTAAGATATGCCTATCATCTTTCTTTTGCCTGTATTCTTCTATTAGAGCTATGAATGCATAAGGTAAATAAATTACAAAAAAAAATACATATTACACATTCTCTACTGTATATACAGTTGATTACTTGAAATAAACATCAAGTATTTAAAACATCTTTAACTGATCTTGTGTGAATTCTACTCAAAGAATGAGGCATGAAGTCATTGAAAACACATTTTAATGTCATATTACTTGATGTTTAACATGTAGTCTTGAGCGTCCTCATATTTAAATGCTCCTCTAAATGCCTCCCCTAGCAGTGTGGGTCGTGTCTGAATGTTTGCAAACAAAGCACTGAGTGAAGAATGAAGAAGAATGTATCTGTGAGTAGGCTTGGACCTTTAGGATGGCCTGATGACCTGGGGCTAGTGTGAGAGACTTTAAGGACAGTTGATGGAATTGTCACAAGGCATACAGGCCCAGTGCTGCACTGTCACTACTTCTTACATTTGTTGATCATGTACTAAACATGTGGTCATGTTTTTATGGATTACAAACATGTGTTTGAGAATTGTTATCAATTCTGCTGATTTAAATATGTCACAATTAACATTAATGCATTTGGCAAACACTTTTATCGAAACAACTTATGGGTATTCCTTGAATGATTGGCTTGTATTCCCTGGGACTTGAACCCATTACCTTGGTTTTGCTAATGCCATGCTCTATCAGTTGGGATACAGGATCAATTGCAACAGTTTTCCATCAAAGGTTATACAGAGCTAGTTAATAGTCATATATACTTTTTTGGCATACAAGTATAACATCCTGGTTACTTTCGTAACATCCGTTCCCTGATGGAGGGAACGAGATGTTGTGTCGATGTAGTGACACTAGGGGTCGCTCTTTGGAGCCCCAAACACCTCTGGCCACTGGGAATTGGCAAGTGGAATTTTATGCCACTTCCCCAGACATACGGGTATAAAAGGAGCTGGCTCACTGGATTCCATAAATGTCCCCATCAGGGAGGTGTCCCTTCCAAAGGGGAAGACACCGTGGAGACCACACCCTACCCAAAGGACCACCTCCAATGCAGTGGGTCACCCATCTCAGGGGGGCTTAAAAGCCTTCCTCGGTTTCTTGGCGGCAGGCCTTGAGATGGGAGGTCTGCTGGGGTGGTGTTGTTGCCGCAGGGGGACACCCTTGGCGACAAGCAGACGGGTGCGGGACCTTGATTCGCGCTGGGGCAGGATGTCCTGAATAGCCTCTGTCTGCTTCTTAACCGCAGAGAACTGCTAGGCAAAGTCCTCGACAGTGTCACTAAATAGGCCAACCTGGGAGATGGTGGCATCAAGGAATCGTACCTTGTTAGCCTCCCTCATCTAGGCCAGATTGAGCCAAAGGTGGCACTCCTGGACCACCAAGGTGGACATCGCAGGGAGTCGTTGAGGTGGCTTTCCCTCTGAGGTATCTATAAAAAGCCACTCCGTCAGTGCCACTATTTTAGTAGGAAATATATAATTTTATTCAGGAAGAATATATTGCTTTTAGCACACCACCGGTGCATGAGGGGGAGAAACCGCTGTAATGCACAGCAAATCCAACATCTTTTATAGAGGTGAATGGAACGGCTGAGGAATTCAGCTTGCTGAACACAACCGCTCGGCTCGAAGAAAAAATCTGAATGAGTGGTTGCGAGCCAGCTCCTTATATACTCGTATGTCCGGTGGAGTGGCATGCAAATTCCACTCTGCAATTCCCATTGGCATTTCTCAAAGGTTTGGGGCTCCCAAGAGCGACCCATGGTGTCACTACATTGACACAACGTGTGAGTGACAGATAGGGAATGTTGTGTAATTGTTTAATTAAAAACCTTATAAAATAATGTTCAGACACATGGGACATTTTGTTTTGTAAATTGTTTGTTTTTTAAAAGGAACTTAACATTAAATTAAAAAATAAAGAAATATTTCTGACACATATGAAATATATTGATACACATAACATTTATCACTGTTTTGTTGAACCGTATTGATGTTGACTGCAGAAAATAATCTTTATGACACACAAAGAAATGAAACATCTCCTCTTTGATATTTATAGAAATATCATTGAGAGGCTTGAATGAGAATTTTGTTTTTTACTGTAAAACAAAGACAACTGTACATACAGAGAGAACTGAAAGTGTCAGACTCTTCACGTCACTCAAGCACTCAAACATGCACCGTGACTAATGCTGGGTGGCAAATGAATAAACAAGCACTTGTCAGTGACATTTACAAAATTCGTCATCATGGGAATTAATGGTAAAATGTGAAGGAGAGGAGGAGTGAAAGAGAGAAAACATTCAATGCAATGGTGATCAATGAAGCTTGAGGTGCACCCCTGTACAGTTTATTCCTATGACCTCACATCCTGTTGAATACCTGGCCAATTTCACATTCGTAGCTGCAATTTCTAAAAACAGTATGGAAAAAGTTTGTGTGTGCAAAATATGGGCATAGGATCTCCACTATTGCATAGGTTTTGTGGATTTGATATGCCCTGTAAATATTTGCTGTTGCTTAAGAATGTATTTATTGTTGCGGTAACACTTTACAATAAAGTTCTATTTGTTAAATTTGTTAATCCATTAGGAATCCTAAACTAACAATGAAAAATATGTTTTTTACAGATTTTATACATTTTTGTTACTGTTAGTTTACAAAAAATACAATTGTTCATTATTAGTTCATGTTAGTTTATAGTGCACTAACTAATGTTCACATATACAACTTATCAAAAAAATATTTATATGTTCAAATTAACATTAACCAAGATTAATAATTGCTATACAAATACATTTCATTGTTATTTTATGTTAATTAATATAACCTTATTGTCCTAAAGTGTTACCATTCTTTCTAACAGCATTGTTCTTTCAGATAAATCCTCCCGAGTGTTAGGGATACCTTGTCTTGTTTCACCGTTGCCCTTTGTTTACCTTTTTTGTCCCTTTTGGTTTTTCGTAGTTTTCACTTTTGTCCTTTGTTTAGCTCCACAGTCTCCCTGTTAGCGTTCGTGTTCTCTGTCATTGTTTTCACCTGTCCTCATTAGTTTACCATTGGTTTCAGTTTATTCACCTTGTTATCTTGTTTTGAGGTCTGTTGTTCATTGGTTCCTGTCTTCCCTTGTCAGTGTATTTAAACCCTGTCTGTTTGGTCAATCGGTGTCAATCGTTGAATGTTGTCATGCCTGGTTTGTGTTCCCTGCCCGAGTTCTCAGCTTTGTTTTCATTGTGTGTTCAGTGTGATGTTCTTTTCCCCATTGAGGGTTTTCCTTTGTGTTTATTGATTGTCTAAGTTAATAAAGTAAGTTTGCATTTAGATCTGCTCTCCTCATCTGCCTCTATTCGTAACACCGAGACTCATCAAAACCCAGTTTTTATTTTAGATCTTTTAACAATTCATTATAATGTATATTGTATATTGTTTAATTGTGAACAATTAAAGCTGATCTGAGTATTTTCTTTAATGTTAAAATAGTTTCCTCAATCCCAGTTAAATGCGAAGAGACATCTATAAGAAGCTATATGATCATATCCATCCAAGTTTTGCATTCATTTCACAACAATAAAACCAGTGTTAACCAGTCACTTACAGCCATTAGCCTTTCAGCCTACAAAAAGTACTACACTGATTCTCCCACATCTCAATCTGTTTTTATAGGAGAAACACAGTAAAACACAGCTGTGAATACTTAGGGAACAGTGTGTGCTTGTACTGCACAATGAATCTGTTCCCCTGTTCTGACAGTCCCAGACATCAGTAAATCATCATCACACTGATGTTTATCTAAGACATCAGACAATACATATTCATGTCCTCTTTCCATGGTGACATAACACCAGCAAAAGTGCCCAAGACGATAGCGAAAGGTTCACATTAACACATCACAGAGTATTCCTAAAAAGTCACTTGCTGTACGGCAGCACTGTCTCTCTGAAACATGTCATCTCTCTGTCTTGTTCACTTGACACTGCAAACACTCCGTTTCCTCAGTTCTTAACAAATACTGTTCTCTCTCTTTTAACATTTCTTCTGCTCTCCTATACGGCTGAATGGCAGAGTGTGCCTTGCAGGGGAGTACTGTCCCATTTCTCTCCCTCTCTATCCCTCCATCTTTTCTCCGCAGAAGCCATCTCTCTTTGGTGTAGTTGACGCCTCTAAGGTTCTGTCTCGTGTCTCTATCCTTCACTCCTATTCTTTTGTTGTCGCTCTCAGTATCCTTTGTGACTCCATTTTTCATCCTCTATCTTTGTGTTCTTTCTGTCTTACTTTTGTGCCTGCTTTCCCTCACTGCTCCTCCTCCTGGAGGCCAGGATGATTTCTCTTCCCAGTCCAGCCCTGGTTGCAGTGTTCAGCCAGACACAGGAGGGATGAAAAACAATACCATGCTGATGCTTATTTAATGTGAGAAAGGCTCTCAGAATGCCCTCCTTTGCACACCTTGGGAATGTTATATTAATTCGACCCACTCTGAAATTAAATCAGCACAAAAGAGAGGAGGATGTTTGTCTGCAGTGCTCTGTGATTTTGGTCTGGACACATACACTAACACACAAAAGCTAAAGAGTCCTCTGTCCAAGGACGACGGGTTTTTGCTGCACAAACTGTCAGACCTAGTCATCCTCTAAGGTGCAACTCTTAACACACGCATACAAACACACACAAAACATTTCTAGACCACTGTAGGGGAAACATGTCCTGAAAAAAAAATATTAGGGCAGAAACAGAACACTTGTAAATAGAGACTAATGAACAAAGGATATGTTAGGGAAAACAACAGAGACACCCTAAAAAAATAGACTAATTCACATAAAGCTACTAAAAGGACATGTACTGTAAACATGGTTGTCATTCCTCTAGTGCAGGGGAATTCAATTAAAGTTTCAAGAGGTACATGAAAATAATAACTTGCACGGTGGCAGTAGTCAGTATGGCTTTGAAATGTTTTTTTGTTTTTTTTGGAATAAAACAGTCAAAATAGTCTCTTCAAAGCAGAGATGAGGAAACTGGCCAAGAGACAAAGCCAAAGCAGTGAGGGGTGTGAGGGATCTTTTCTACAAAAAAGATTAGGCTAAAACATTTCATAGAGTTCATTTGTTGAGAGTACGTGGATATTAATATTACAAGATCAGATCAACATTTGTTTTCAAGCTGGGTGACAGAAGTCCAGTTTCCCCTTCTGTCGCTCTCTCCACGTTGTGTTGGAGAAGCGACACTAGGGGTCTCTCTTGAGCACCGAATATACCTCTGATCTATGAAAAAAGGCCAATGAGAAGTTGTCAGCTAGTATTTGCATACCCCGCCCCCGGACATACGGGTACAAAGGCGAGGCAAATACTAGAGTTCATTCAGAAATTTTCTTCGGAGCCGATGGTTGTGCATGCTGTTCGTGTGAGATCACACCAGTTCCAGTATTCCTCTGGCGCTCTGCATGCTGTTGGATTGATGGCACATTACAGCGGCGATTTCTCCTTCTTGCACGGCAGTGCAATTGCCCCTGGGCACATCGACAGTGCAGAAACCCAAACTCTAAGAGAGTTGTTTAAAAGAGTGATTTTCTCTAAAAGAGCAATACACAGCGGCGTTGAACATCCTTTTCAGGACGTGTCTTTTTAAAGACGTGTTTCCACCTCTGTGTAGTTTCTGGATGCGGTTGATTTCTCCCCACCTCTGACGGTCATAAAAGCTGCCTGGCGTACCTGGGCTGCGATTACACGCAGGCAGCGTTTTTATGAATGGTCTATGTTTTCAGTGCGAGAACATAGCCATAACAGCATTGTGGTCGCGGCTTTCTTTTGTCATGAGAGAAAGCCACTTCAGCCGCCCCCCTGTGCCTCGCCTCTTTCCCACGGGATTGAGGCAGGCACCGTGGGCGATGAAGACGATTTGGGGACAATGACGGGCCTGTTCACTGGGTAAATCCCCGCGAACCACCCGCCTCCCTGGCACGCTTGCTTGCTCCCATCTGCTCGGGATGAGTGCGGCACGCTTCACGGCCGGCCTGCCGGTCCCTTGAGCTCCCGGGATTGAATGACGATAATCACCGCTGCATCGGAGAGCGTTACAGTGGCGTCTGATATTGATGACTCGTCTGCGCCGCCACCTTCGGGTCTGCGCGCCCAGTCTGAGCCTGATGCACAGAGGTCCGCTATGCTTCCCCGGGTACCGCGAGCGCGAGGTTGGACCGGAAAATCCCCTCCCCCTCACGGCTACTTGATTGGTTCCACGGGCATGTGCGCTGCTCACAGCCCCCCCCCCCCTCCAGTTCCTTTCTTCCCGGACGTGCATGACGAGCTAAGCAAGCCAAGCTTCCTCGCTCCTCCGCTCTCACTACCCTCGGCGGTAGAGTGGTCCCAGACCGCTCCCCCCCTGCACGCCATGGCCCCCTCCTGCCCTGCCCCTGAGAAAGAAGGTCATTCCTCAGGGGAATTCGCCAGGGAGGGGCTGTAGCGAGGAGTACGAGGTCCAAGAACTAGGCCCGGGTGGGCCAATATGGAGCCACTAGTGTGACTTGCTCATCGTCCTCCCTGACCTTGCACAGCACCTGTGCAAGAAGGCTCACTGGGGAAATGCATACTCACGACTCAGGTTGCTGCGTGCCACTCACATCCCCGGCAAATGGGCTGTCCCCGTCCACCTTGAAGGTGTATGTTGCTGCTATCGCAGCCCACCACGACGCAGTAGATGGCAAGTCCCTTTGTAAGCACTACTTAATCATCAGGTTCCTAAGAGGTGCCCGGAGGTTAAATCCCTCCCGGCCAAGTCTGTTCCCCTCCTGGGACCTCTCACAGGCCTCCAGAGACCTCCTTTCGAGCCGCTAGAATCAGTTGGACTCAGGGCCCTCTCTCTTTAGACTGCCCTGCTGATCGCGCTCGCTTCCATCAAGAGGGTCGGGGACCTGCAAGCGTTCTCTGTCAGCGACGCTTGCCTGGAGTTCGGTCTGGCAGACACTCATGTGATCCTATGACCGCGACCGGGCTACGTGCCCAAGGTTCCTACCACTCCCTTTAGAGACCAGGTAGTGAACCTGCAAGCGCTGCCCCGGGAGGAGGCAGATCCAGCCCCATCGTTGCTGTGTCCGGTACGTGCTTTTCGTACCTATCTGGACCGCACGCAGAGCTTTAGACACTCTGAGCAGCTCTTTGTATGCTTTGGGGGACAGCGGAAATGAAACGCTGTCTCCAAACAGAGGCTTTCCCACTGGGTAGTAGATGCCATTTCATTGGCTTATCACACACAGGCCGACCCAATCCACTGCGGGTACTCAAATCTACCCTGTACTGGAATAGGTGCTCCACAGGTTGAGGACTCCTACGCGGACTCCCCCTGTGTGTATTCTCCATTATACGGTCCCCTTACAAGCAGACCCGCGTTTTCCTTAGGCAGTTCCGGCTGTCCTCTGGTCGCCGCGTTGTAGCAACTCCCCCTCGCTGAGGCTGGATCTACCACCGCGCCACTCCCACGTGTCTCCTAAAAACACATGTGATGTATTCACCACCTTACCGAGACGTTGTGTCCTTCCCGGCCACGTCGCTGAGCCGAGCCGCTGTAGTGGCCGGACCATTTCCGGCTCCTCAGAAAAATCCAGAATGAACTCTAGTATTTGCCTCACCTTTGTTCCCATATGTCCGGGGGCAGGGTATGCAAATACTAGCTGCCAACTTCTCATTGGCCTTTTTTCATAGATCAGAGGTATATTCAGTGCTCAAGAGAGACCCCTAGTGTCGCTTATCCGACACAACGTCTCGTTCCCTCCATCGGGGAACGGAGGTTACATTCGTAACCTAGACGTTTTGTGTTAAAATATTTTTGCATTCTACAATTTACATCTTAAAAATACTGTTTGCTTAAGTTAAGTATAAATGGTCTGACTATGAAATAATGGGAACTTTCTCATCAGAAGCAGAGAACTCTCCTAGCCAGGCTAACTCATAATTTCTATGAATTATAACTAATCAGAGATGATGGCATCTCTGATTAATTTTCACAATATTAAAACTAAAAACTGTTTGTCACGAAAGGCATGTAACATACTGATTAATAAAGCAAAATTAATATGGAAAAAGACATTATTCTGAAAAGGTGACACACGAACTTGTTCTCTCACAAACCTGCTTTAGCTGAACTGTCCAAGTCATTTATCAGAAATAGAAATCCTCTGTAGAAGTGTAGTGAGGTGCAGAGAACAATGGCCAGCAGATTGGAAGGCAATCACTTTCCCGATATGCAGGCAGAGACGAGGAATCCTCCGTTGAAGATTTATGAGCACTGAGAACAAGCGTACAGCAAGCTGGAAGGTAACCACGCTCCTGAAAAGCGGGCAGATATGAGGAATCCTCTGTTAAATTCTTGTGAGCGCAGAGAACAAGCGTACAAGAAGCTGGAAAGTAACCACACTCCCGACACGTGGGCAGAGACAAGGAATCCTCCGTTGAAGGCTTGTGAGTGCAGAGAACAGCTTACAGCAAGCTGGAAGGTAACCACACTCCTGACATGCGGGCAGAGATGAGGAATCCTCCGTTGAAGTCTTGTGAGCGCAGAGAACAAGCTTACAGCAAACTGAAAGGCAACCTCACTCCTGACACGCGGGTAGAAACGGGCAACCTAATAGATACACTAGACAGGACCAATTAGGCAGAGAGTGAGGTAAGTTACTTCACATCAAACAGCAATCTATAATGATAACACACAAACAATCACTACAGACTACATTCATTCACCAAACTACATTTAACAATCCAGCAAAGGACACAACACACAAGGGGATTAAAATAAACAGGAACAAACAAGGGACAGGTGCCGCTCGCCAGCTGAAAGCTGGCATGATCGGCATTCCCATGGAAACAATCAGGGTTCCCATTGAACAATCAGCGTTCCCATGGAAATGCTGATTCCGTGTGCCAGCGCCATCTGAAACACATGAGGGAAAACGTCAACACAATTACACCAAAACCAACAGAACATGGATCATGAGTGTCCGGATCCCAACACAGACTGAAACCGAACCAGACAGGCAATCCGGATCCAGACACCAGGCTCTGGACATGAACAAGATCGATCGAAGATCGCACAGGGGTAACTCACAACTGGACCCGTGCGCTCATACAAAGAATGTACACGAAACTCAAGATATACAGGGAACGATGATGTCATGGTCCCATCAGACAAAAACCCCAACCTGACAGAGTGACAGGACTGTGACATTACCGAAGAGTGCATGGCGGTAACTCACACTCGGACCCCTGTGCTCAAAACAAAGACAGGACATGAAACACAAGACAGAATATGGGGCGATGATATTACGGTCCCGTCAGACAAAACACAACCTGACAAAGTGACAGGAACGTGACAACATTAGCTGTACAGTAAAATTAATTATGGTAATTTTCTGTATGTTGTATATTAAATTGCAGTGTCCATACTGTAGAACTAAACACAGTAAGCACAGTTTTAGCTTACAGAGTTAGAGCAACTAACTTCTATCTTTTACAAGTTAAAAAAGAATGAAACAATTGAGGCAAACAGAACAGTTATTACACAATGACATCTCAAATATCACATAAATGTTACTCATAAAGGTAAATTATGACTACACACATAAAAGTCCATTATTAAAATTAATTAAAATTAAGGCTTATAAAGCAGAGCCTGTATAGTGATTGAATGAAAGCGTAAGGATCCAGAGTCTTCCTGCTAGAACTACCGCTTACGAAACCTAATTTTAGGTTTCAACCAAAGATGCCAGTAGAGAGCCTAAAGTTCTGTAATGCATCTTTGAACTGTTGGAATCCATGTATTTATTTCAGAGTGCCATTGCGTGCCATTTATTGTACATGCATGAGAACACAACAACCATGTTATAACATATTATTAACATAACAATGAAATCATTATTGTCCATATATAGCCAATCGGATAAGCCAATGTAAGATAGGGTTTGAGTGTCACTGCTCTGCCAGCATTTTTATTTTGTTATTTTCTCTCCCTCGTGTTTCGCAGGCATGCTCGGCTGGCATGATCGACGTTTCCACAGGAACGTTCATTGTTCTCAGGGCAGCGTCGATCATGCCACTGATTGCTTGTCGAGCTACACCTGTTCCAGAATGATTGCACTCCCCACATAAAGTCCTCATGTTTCTCTGTTTCTTTGCTGGATTATTATTCTAATTTGAGGACTAATCTCGCTATCCTTGTTTAGCTGCTCCTGTCTTGTCACTCTGTTGATTTACCCGCATTCTTCAGGTTGTGGTTTGCATTCCAGTCTTTGCTGAGTTCAGCCTGGCAATCCACAAAGGAATTCCAATCTATGCCCTCATTCTGGGGATCTACAGATCAGCTATTGCTCGCATTGTCTCCTGGACACCCTACTCCTCGCCAAGCTTCAGCGGAGGATTCTGCCAAGCTCCTCCTGACTTCCACGATGTACACACTCCACTGACGAACACACTACTCTCTGCGTGATCGCGCATCATTGACTTTGTTAATAAATATTTTGGAACTGTTATCTCTGCTCTTGGGTCCATTTGTCCTGCACCAGAACGTTACATTGAGTGCAGATAGTACTGCAACAAATGCCATTGCTTTTCAGAATAGACATGGAAATGTTACAGCTTCTGTGGCACAATTCAGATCTAGTGCGATACTCTTTTAACCTCATAAGCAGGCAGTCTTCCATGTCAATTCCCAGAGTGAGAAGAACAAATTATTCCAGCCATCCAGATTCACACCCCTCCTCCACTGGCCAATTACTTATACTCATTCCCCTGAGTCATAGGCTTTTTATTCTTTTCAACCTGTCATTTAGACTGCTGTCTGACACTACATATACAGTCAGGAACGTATTTTTATACAGAGCCAAAAATTAAATATCCCTTCATGCCTTCAAATACATAAATCACATTGTGTCTCATTCCACTCCCTAATTTCCTATGATGTGAATCAGTATATCATGAACAATAATTCTGCCACTAGCAAGGACCTTAATCTAAACTAAACATGATAACGAAATTGTTCATTAAAGGTGTGCTCAGTCATTTTTTAGGTATGTTGTCTTGTACTTACACTGACAACTAGTGGCGGGGATGCAGCATCATTCAAACACAATAGTTTTCAGTTATCAATGCCATTGTAGAAGTTCACAAATCACAGCCAGACAAGTTTATTATGAGTTAAAGTGTCCAATAACAGGGCGGTAACTGAGATTAAGAAAGAAGTATTCGACTGGTCATGTGATCCAAACATGGCCGCCCCAATGAGGGGAACTTCTCCATGTAGAATAAAACAGCTTTTATAAGGTTACCCATATGACTATAGTCTTCATCTCTGTCATGGTTTTATGAATATGTTTAAAAATAATTAGTTTATTTTGGAATATAACTTTTTAATAAAGAAAAGATTACTGTGCACATTTACAAGTAGCAGGCATTTTTGAACACCATTGCTGTATAACACTCCATTGTAGTTTCCATTTTAAAAAGCACAGTACCATTATGAAAGATGCACTTGTCTTGCATTTTTTTCATTAAGCAAAACAATGATGCAGGCACGGATTTAGAAAGCAGAGGCCCCTGGGCACCAAATCTATAATAATCAGGGTTTTTAATAAAGGAAAAAAGTAATAGAAAGACCTACATTTTGAGGCTGTCAAACTGGTAATGTACTTTAACCTACCCGTCACCGCCGGGTCTCTGCCGCCTTCAGCGGCTTCCGAAGCACCTGATTCGGTTTCGGTCTCAAGCGGAGTCGGAGACTGTGGTGGTGGGGAGCACTTGAACAGGAGCCGACGGTGGTTGGAATATTTCTCCTAATTAAATCCTCTCTGCTATCCTTCTCCCTTTTAGCTTTCCGTTTTGAGGCTCCACTGCTCCACCATTTTTTATCCATGTTGTTTGTTTTTTCGATGCCCTCAATTCTCTTTTTTTCACACTATCCTCTACCGCCAGTCTTGCCGTTATCAACAGTTTCCGCGGTAACCTGACTCATTGTCATCACAGACACTTTTTTGTGTGCAAATAAATTATTGTTAACACACATACACACAAACACACACACTCATTAATTAATTTTATTTTAATTTAATTTTAAATAAAAAAAAGGATGAGGCCACACAGTTAGTGGGGTCTTGGAGGCCCCCTACAGGTCGGAGGTCCCAAGGCACCGGCCCAATCGGCCCGGTGGTAAATCCGGCCTTGACCTGATGCCATTCTGACATTAAACAAATATAATAAAGCAAGTCACAAAATTTTAAAAATGCAAATATTAATAGCTCAGTACAAAATTGCAGAACATAAGTGAACAGATAAAAAAGAAATAAACAAAAAAAAAAACTAAAAACTAATTTCTGGACAATCCTTCAAGGTTTGCAAGATTGCTTTTAATTCAAGCACATAATTGAATAATTCCAAACAAACAGAAAAATAAGGCTTTGTCTATTTACACTTGCACTTATCCTCTAATCGACTTGATGACATTTCCAATAAGTGAATTAAGTGAGCAGTTGATGGACACTGGCTCATAATGTGTTTCTATGTATTTCTTCAATGAGCTGGAACGATTTGGGACAACCCAAGAAATGGCTGATTCCCTGGGCAGTGCACTTACTACTAAACTAAGGAGCAGATTGAGACACACCTTTTGTTAAAAACAGTTTAATACATTTAGAGAGGTTTTGTGTTGCTAAACTGTGAAGGGAAACTTAAAGCCACCCTTTTTTCCAGAAGAATGCACATTGCAGGTGTCAGTTCAATCATGGGGCTGTTGCTTTGCAGATAGTTTGATTTAATTTGTGCCTTTGTAATTGGAAATGAATGATTTTAGGATAATTTCAGTCATTAGATAAAAAAGCAGCAGTTTTTGTCTCACTTGCCTTTAATCGGGAATAGCAATGCAAGATTCATTTTTGCTTGCGTCACTAATTCAAATAAATCCACCATTTTCTATTTCAATCCCCACTAATTACAGTCACGGTAATTAGCTCGGAATACAAACAGCACAAGGCTGTGATATTTACAAAGCCACAGAAAGGAGAACAAAGGCATGCATAGCAATTTTTGACACTGGCACACAGCCATGCTGCTTTCCTCAGCTTCCACTATGAATTTCTGGCCTATTTCTGTCCCGTCCGTTCGTCTTCTAAGCAACATTTCTGTGGCTGTATTTATTTATTTTCACATCTATCTCTATGCTTCCTTTTGGCCTTCTCTTCCTCTACAGTATATTCTCTTTTTTATGCCATCTTCCCTTTCTGAAATCTGTCTATCTTGTTCTCTGTCTCTGTCTCAAATTTAGATAAACACAGCAATCCATGTTAGCCTTTACCATCATCCCTCTTGTAAACTTCCATTCAATGACTCTCTTTGTTGTTCACACTCTCACAATGGCAGAGCCCTTTTCAACTGGAAGCAAAGAGATTCAGGCCTGTCTCACTGAGTGTGGATCATTGTGGTTCCATTGACACACAGCGCCACAACCTACTGATGTACAGACCCACACACAGGCACTCAACACAGGAAGTCGCACTTAGCTTGATTAGCACTGCCTGTTTTAATTAGTGCAGGAAGAGAGGCAGCGGTACACCTCCTGCCTCAGTATATCTAGCTCAAATTGTAAACTGTGTAGTGTCACAATCAAGAGCTGGGAATTAGAAAACTCATCCAGATTTTATTTAGAAGGAGCTGACGATTACTGCGCTGTGTGAAATTGAACATACAGTTGAAGTGTGTAATATCTTTTGCTGTTTTTTATTTGTCAGTATCAGGAAAAAAAATTAGTTTCCATGATCAAAAACACCCGAAAGAAAGTGTGGGCTAAACTATAAAGCGGTGAATGGGAGACCCAGCACAGCAAATTGTATTTTTCCCATTTGCTCCATCAGCAAAAGATAAAAATCCACTATTATGTTCCCATGTTTTTCAAAAAAATAGGGGAAAAATTAGAGATGGACTAAGGCAGAGAAAGATACCAAATTTACTGTCACCCCTTCAGCTGCTATATGTGAAACCCCATCGCAGCAGAGTTTACCTTTTTTATTTTTAGAATAATGTTATAAATGTACTCCAAATTAATTTTAGGGATTATTACTTTTTTATTTCTCAGTATTGGCAAGATTAAATCCAAGTTTGTATTAAGGTCATTTTGATGTTACTTTATAGGTCCATTAACTGCACACAACAACTGAGAGCTTTAGGCTGTTCATTTTCATCAGGTGATCGAATCTAAGATGTAAACAGTGCAGTTCTCTACCTCTGCTGTTTTTCAATGTTTATTTAAAGTGTGCAGGGACAAAATGTTCTAATTTTACAAGCATGTCATCAGAGAAAATGTATGCATGCTGAAAGTGATGCAACCTTGATGAATAGCTATATTGTGACAAATTGACAAATTGTGAAGAATAAGTTTCCTTAGGAATAATGAACCTGTAGCCAGTACTATTCCAACCAGTTTGAGGGAACTGAACAATTTAATTCACTATCCCTTAGGTTTGTAGAATAAACAATGGGGACATTTTTGGCCCCCTTCCTGTTCCTGTTTCTTTTTTCCCTTTCATTATGTTAGCCTTGTGAATGCCAGCAGCTGTAAGAAATTCAAACCATTTTTGTTTTGAAACCAATTAAAAACCATAATGCAGAAAACAAGCAAATGAAGAGGCTATGGAGCATGCCCAGATGCTCTGGATGTCAAACTTCCTTTGAGCATGCTCAGTGTGGTTGTTTGCTAGTGAAGGTCTTTCAGTGAGGCCTGGCTGGCAGAAAATTCTTGTTTTTACACATGTAAGGTCATTTGTCAGACTAAAAGGTTAATGGCAGTGTTGCTTGTGTTTGGAGGGCAAGGGTGGGAGGATGACAGAGCAGATAAACACACAAAATTAAAAGTTACCAGCTAAAGGTGACATGGAGCAAAACTTAATATAGAATACCAGCTAACACTCTACAAATGTAGAAACAGAAATGTTATCCTAGTAGGACAAAGCTCAGGCCGGCCAACAAACATCAAGGTTGTTTTTAACATTCCACATTTCTCCACAGCCCAGATTTAGTGAAAGGAAGTGCTTAATCTTCAGAAAATCTTTTTCATCCACCTCAGAAGGTCAAACTAAATATTTTATAAGCTGTTATAGTTTCCATTTATTTTATATGAGGTTTGCATTTTTCATTTATTTTTTGCAACATATGTGAATACCATTTAAAACCCGGATTTCAGTGATTTCATTATTGTCTAGCAATAAACATAAAATAAACACACATTTAAATATTAATTCTGCAGGTTTGGCTTAAACTCTAATACAATTTAATTAATAAAAGCATTACTCAACTGAGTCTAGCTAGTCTGTGACCAAATGTTGGCTTGTAGTTATATACCCCTTCCTGGGGGGGGGTCACAATTTTATGCACAGTTTCTATACAAAAAAAGTAATGGTATATCAATGCATACCCTATAAATGGGAAGTGCATCATACACCTAACCTTGGTCACATTAAACCTCTGATCAGTGCATATAAAGATTTGTGAATACAGTAAGTGAAGAATCAATGCTAGCTTGAGCTGATAAGAGTATGGAGCTAGCGAGTCCAGTGACAGAAGAACCGTAACCACAGTTCTGACATCAGCCCTCTGATACCGCAGAAACATTAGTCCTACTGACAGAACAAGCCTCGACATCATTTGATCCCAGCCAGTGAGGGAACATTGAATGAAGCCTATTGACTGAGCATGAGCAATAATGCATTGTACACAGACACAAGAGAGAGAGCTACATCCCTTGGCAGTTCTCTTTTTGATTAATTTGAGCCTTTGTAGAACAATGTACACTCCAACATTTACTAGATTAGTAGAGGTATTGTTGTGGCTGTTTTTGTATATTTCTAAAGCAGACAATCTTTAAAGCAGACATCCCCCTGTGCTTGAATAAAGAGCACACCAGGCTTTAATCTTCAACAGTCTAGGCTGAAATTTGATCATACTGACTCAATACAAGACCTGACCCCATAATTATGTTATGTTCTCTACAGAGGTGAAGGACAGTAATATATCGACAAAAGATACAGTTGGACCTTACTCTCTTAGTCTTTGCTTTAATGTGGAGGAAATTTCTTTCCCATAGGAAAGAAAAATCATAAATTAGATTGCTTTAATATTTGTATTGTTTCTCCTCAACAGTAATGAGATAAAAAGGAGTTCAACAGAGACTTTAGCTTAAGTCTCTTGTACCTAAGGTTTTTCTACTGAGAAATAGTAATAATCTTACAGTATATGTCTGCTATCGACCCATTTTAGTGACGTCACTTTTCCCCGCAGCTGCCATATTTGGACCATCAGCGGGAGGAAACAATGGCGGTGAATGGAAAAACACCCGTGAAATCATATTAAGAGAAACATAAAAAATTGCTTTTGATCCATGGCAAATCCCAGGACAAATATTGCCAAATTTGAACTTTCACGGACATTTAAATATATGTTATTGATAATTAATCTCAGAATGCCAGTGAGTCTGACATGTGACTGGCAAGTACACATGCCCACCGTTACATCACCGTAAATATCTCTCTTTCAGAAGTTACAAATGATTTTTCTGGTCTGATTTGTTTACAATTTTTATTTTAAATTAATGGAATATTGGTCACAAACATGGCGGAGTGGTCATAGAGTTACAGCACATGAAATAGGTCAATAGAGTTTCAGAAGAGATCTCACCACCACATATGCTCAGATTTGACATTATACCAAAGTCAGCCATCAAAAGTAATATTAATTCAAACATTTCTTATCAAATTCTTCTAAAACCCAAATTATCTGATATATACAATCCATATTCATGATTTACCTTTATACTCTTACTGTGCCAACAATTGTCTCGGCTGTGTTTACTTGTAATTCTAGTTGAGCTGTTTAGCAGAAACATCTGTAACTCACAGAAACTCTGATATTTCTGCATTAAGTCGTCTGTGCTATGAATGAGCAATGCATTTTTCCTTTGGGCTGGGATCTCCCTCATAAATGTTTAAGATTCAATTGGTTGATGAATTACAGTTGCTAGCACAGGGGTGCACTTGAGGTTTGAAATACAGGAGAAAGCTTTAAATTACTAAAGTGCATCAGTATCTGAGCTGGATTTGGCAAAACGAAGCACTGGAACAACAAAAAGCATTTGTGATGTATTTTACAATACCTTAGTCCTTATGGTAAAGTTAAAACACCCTAAACACATGATTTCGAATCAAATGGTCAATGCCCTGATCATTTCTCTCATCATTCAGTTAAACACACAGCATGTGTGCCTAATTAGCTACATGATCTCCACAGGATTTAATTATATAGCAGCTCTGCAAGAGAAAACAGAGATATTTTGTTGTCTGTGGCACCGCAGTATAACTAAAACCGATGTGCGGCTCATAGCTATTGGCATTGTGAGCAGAGAACAAAGAATAAATCAGGTGTGTCTGGAACACCAAATTAGGCCACTGCAATGACCCAATGAAAACAACATCTCCTGGAAACATTTAGTTCTACTGTTCTTCTTTCTGCATCAATTCCCAATTCTTACATTCACAACACCCATGCTGTATAATTGTAACAGAGGTATGTGATAAATATAACAGCAAATGGAAAAGCTCTATAATGGAGCTCTATAAAAAGCTTTATAAAGTCTACCCTTCCTTCAAACAGACAGTAATGGCAATTGAATGCCACACATTCATACAGACAAGACCAACAAAGAGTAATGACTCTCGACTGAAAAAATAAATCTCTCTCTCTCTCTCTCTCTCTCTCTCTCTATATATATATATATGGTTACTGAAACCATCCGTTATTTTGGGGGCAGTTAGGGGCCATTCAGACTGAATGCGTAATTGTGCTAAAAGAAAGCTAGACAGCGTATCGAAATGAACAGAACAAAGGTGTCTTGAGACACGTTTTTAAAGGTTAAAGCTTTTTTAAACTTGACAGATTCTAAAAAATCCATCTAGCATATGTTTACATTTAGAAAAACTATTTAAATCTGAACAGATAGACCCAAATAATGCATTCGTGTCAACAGTTTCCTTAGAGTAGAGAATTGTATGTGCATATACTCTGTCTGGTATGACCACATTATCACCAATCTTGAATTTTTTGAGCATTATTTATACCTACCCACCCCTATTGTGTGTAAATATTAGGTTATGTAGGTTTACGTATGCTTATATGTTTGTCTATGGTTGTGAACTTGAGGGTATGGCATTAATATGATTGATTCTACCAGGTGCCAATAGGTTTGCCCCATGAATAACTGTGTGCATTTCCTCCTGCTAATCTTGAATCTGTGTGTAGCACATGTGCGAGAGAAGGTGAAGAGCAGCAGCATCTCCTGGCAGTGTACACTGCTGATCACTTCTAAAAGAACAGCTCCGAGCATTTCCTACATAAAACAAAGCATTAGCACAAACAAGAATACTTCCAACTGTAAACTGTTTAAGAAGGATACCCCACTAGCTTTCCATTACATTAAATAATTTAGAAAAGCAGTTTTCTCCCAAACGACTTACAAATGAGGAATAGCACACGCAATTTATCATACAGTAGAAAGCAATATTAGCAATACCATAATATCTAATTTCATCAGTAATCCAGAGTAGTACAAAAGCTGAAGTAGAAGTATAACTGCGGAAAAATAAAAGAGAGTGAGTGTGTGTGTGTGTGTGTGTGTGTGTGTGTGTGTGTGTTGTGTGTGAGAGAGAGAGAGAGAGAGAGAGAGAGAGAGAGAGAGAGAGAGAGAGATTAAGTGCTTGCGGAAGAGGAGTTTCTTCAGCCGTTTTTAATGGGTTGATGGAGGTTGATAGCTTGTTTCAACTCGAAAGTCACACCTTGTCACACCAAATTTGGCTTTGTTAAGAATGAATCCATGTCACAAATGAATTCATTGTTGCCAGATAAATAAACAAGATACAACTAACCTCACAGTCTCTCGAGGGAAGAGTGTTAGACAGTAACTTTATCTAAAGAGACACTGGGCTGGCTGGCTTGCTGAGATAGTTTTCAGATCATTATGGTGGATATCATGCAGACACATTGTTGTTGCACAGTTATTTCCTTGTGCCACAGCTGAAGTCTGAACATTGTGCAAGTTCTGCATCAAACGCTAGCTGAAAAGACATGGTGTCATAGTCAAGGACAGCTGTCTCAACTAAATACACTTCTCTTAGTTCATGCAAGCACAATTCTCAGGAAGGAATAGCACCATAAACCACTATAACATAAAAGCTATGTTCCAAAGCTAGAGAGTTGCCTACTCAGACAGCATTTTAAAGGCATCACAGGCATACTCCTGGTTCAAAAAGCTAGGCAGCATAAATATCTTATTTTGTAAGTATAATATTAATATAATATTAAGGCAGCATAGCATGCAGTCTTTGCTGGGGAAGGCAATCTAAACATGCATTGCACTACACCTGAGTAGGGCAATAGAAATCTTGGATTTAAATGAAGTTTATTCAATACTGATAATAATAATATATATTTCTTTATTAAAATCCATGTAAAATATTGAAAATAGAAAGCTAATTAAAGTCTTTCTAGCAAGTGAGTACAATGGCGGCCATCTTTGGAATGCTCCTTGGAGACTATTTCCAGTCATGACAGTGCAGCTCCTATTTACTTGAATGGGGGAAAACTGAAATCTACAAAATGGTTGGTCAACATTACTTTCAAAGAACTTAGTTTACATCAGCAGTAACATTGGACAATGCTGGTATCATATGTTGTTTTTCTTTACCTTTATATTTTGATATGTATAGCTCATGCACATGCGCATTCTCGAGCAATTCAGAGCAATCTGTTGCGGTTGGCGGTATGTTTTGTTCAAACAAACAAACTCTGCCCATATATGCATCCATGCATGGACAGAACAAGGAGTGCAGCGAATAAACCCTTCCAAGGGTAACAGAACAGATCCAGCAGAATAACAACAATGTAATTTTTTTTAAAACATTCTGACATTGCAACGTGGTACAGTCCTTCATTGTATAATAGATTAAATGGACAATTAAAAGAACTTCAAATACTGGATATCAAGTTGATAAATCAAGAACAAGGCACAATAACATACTGAAGATAGGAATTCCAAACTGACAAGCAATTGTAATCTTAGAGCACAGAACACAAGACATAGATAGAGAAAACTAAAAAGCAAATCTTACATACATTAAGGGCAATGAATAAATGGAGGACTTATGTTGAACCGTCAGTTGATTGCGAGCTTGATTCATGTGACCTGCCCAAACTGACGGCATTTCGGTGGAGGAAACAGTATTCTAGTGTGGATGAGACACGAATAGAATGTGATGAAATTAATGCGTTTTCGACCGAAAACTTATTGGTATGGATGTACCCTCATTCGCCATTGCCTGGTCACTGCTCAACTGTCTGGGACTGGTTAGAATACTCAGATGCTGTAGCCTGTAAATAACCCTTTGACACAACAGGAGTAGACTCAAATGGAATGCTTTTATTGACAATTTTCACAATAAAATATCTAAAATATCTAATCGCAATAATTCTTTTGAGAAATTGTGCAGTACACTATTTTACCCAATAATTATGTTTGTTTTTCAAAAAAAATATTGAAATTTGCATTTCTTTGTCACAAATCAGCAGAGAAGAACAGGAACCAAACACAGAGTGAAAATTAAGGGGATTTATTTAAACAAAAACAAAGGCAAAATCCAACATAAAATCCCACAAGAGGGGAAAAAAACATAAACAACCCCATAGGGGAAAACTAACAATCCAGAGCAGGGGCAGAGGGAAATGGGGAACAAGGACCAACTGGACCGGACAGGGATGGGATGAAGAACAAACAAAGCCGACCAACTGGATCACACTAGACACACAAGACCGACTGAAAAACAAGACGAACTGGCACTAGACAGCAAAAACAAGGAGACTAAAATAGGGAGAGAAATAAACAGGTTAACAAGACAGAGCAGGTGTGACTAATAAACTAATAATGGGCAAACAAGGAGGCAGGGTATGAAAGACAGACAGACAAATGGTGATACAGAAACAAAAAAAGCGTGCTCTCACAAGACAAAAAAACACCTGAATGTTATGAGCGCACATCGCCAAGACAATAAGGAAATATACACCCATGCCAACCAACAAACAAGACGAGAGAATGCATAGCAGAGCCAAACAAAGCTATGTCATGCATTCTCACACTAAACAAAACCTGAGCATACATCGTGAGGCAAACGCCATGCGATGCACGCAACAGGCGACAAAAACAAGACATGACACTGTGTAAGAGTTCAGCCACACACAAACCCAAAACATCAGACCGAAGTGACCGAAACTCTGCACAACGTGAAGACAGCTCACGACCTGGGCGCACAGAGACCGAGGCTCCCGTGGTCATGAGAGACAGTCAAACTATTGACGTGAGTGCATGCAGCCAAGATGACATAAGTGTGATGCACCCATGTCAGTGTTACAGACATGGAGCATGAGTGTTCAGATCCCGACACAGACCGAAACCGAACCAAACAGGAAGTCAGGATCCAGACACCACACTCCGGACATGAACCAAGACAGACTGAAGAGCGCACAGCATGGAATACAACTGAAACCACGTGCTCACACAAAGAAGGACAAAGAAACACAAGACAGACATGGGACGATGATGCCATGGTCCTGTCAGACAAAAACCCAGACTGAGTGAGTGACAGGACCGTGATATTCTTTGGTTCTTGTGTTGCCTTTTTGAGCATCGGTGAATGTTTGCACCTTTTGTAATAGTTGTGTATGAGTCCATCAATTGTCCTAAGTGTCAAAATCTAGATGTCAAGTTCATAAAACCATGGTTAGGAAGAACCCATATGCGCAGATGATGCTGGGAAACCAAAGAATGTACAGTATTTGGGGGATTTTTTCTTAAGAAAAGTGGGCAGTTTCACTGCTCAGTACAAAGCATGGACTCATGTACAGTTATTACACAAACAGTCATTGATCATCGAGAAAGCAACACACAATTTTATTTAGTACTAAATAAAATAAAATAAAATAAAATTTTACACACACACAATCAAACACACACACCAGGCGCGGGGCCATAAGGATGGCATGGGGTGGCAGCCGCCACCCTAAAAATTAGCTTTACCTCCCTACTTGCCACCGCAACTCAGACACCATTCACGTCCTGGAGACGGTGCGCAATGGCTTAACCCGTCCGTGTCATGCATGGTCCATAAGAACGTTCCACCCATGTGTGGCAGGACACAGCGTTCCGCATTAATAGACAACCCACATAAACTTATGAGGTTCCATTTCCGTTAGAATACTACCTTAGAAGGCAACTGGCAACTTTGTAGACAGTAAACAGCAAGGCATCTCGCTCAATTGTAATAATAGCAATTTGTTTTTTGAATCACCCAGCACATTCTCAGTGAGGACTTCCTGTTTTCAGTGGAGCCAGTGCTGGACAATGTGGCCCTGGAAACAAAAGACTCCAATGAGTCACAGCCTCTATAAATCTTTATCAGGGCCAGACAGTGTGCCTGTGACCTCATTATAGACTGTAACGAGCATTATCGACACCGTTTGGGCCTGGAATTTATCTCTCTCTGTACCGCTGGCCTAAGCTCATAAACACACACAACGCAGGGGCTTTACAAAGACCGGGGAGTATAATTCAGCCTTTACTGGACCTCCACTGAGCCAGTAAAGCACTATGTCAACCACTAACTGTGTTATGGGCCGAACATCAAAAGGACTGGTCGGGCTGAATCTTATTCTTTTGTCTGTACATAATGATAAATATCAATTTATCCAAATGGCCTTTTCTTTTTCAAAACTGAGCGAGCTAGCCTAAAAATAAATATTGATTACATGGAACATTGTGAAACTCCATCCAGTCTGAAATGAAGAAATAGGAGAGTGCAGGCAATATCTGCACTTGAGCTTGCATGACTACTCATCTTTACTAATTGTATAGAAAAGTAGTTGACTTGTCAACTAGAAGGTGGGTCAATGTTTATCTTATTTAAATAACTCACCTTACATCTTAAAGCTTCAGCGTCTTTGCTGTTTATGGCAAGTCCAACTTCAAATGCTTGCATTTTCATGTCATATTTTACTTGCTTAGAGTTTTATTTATTTATTTATTTATTGATTCATTCATTCATTTTTTCGTATTAAATAAATTTGTATTTATTTCAGCATATGGGATATACTTTATTTTAAAAGGCGATGTTAGGCTGTCTGTTAATCTGAGTCACCATTTAATGTCATTGCTTTTTTGTTCATAAAGTGACTGGTGACACATCTATCAAGCATTTGTTCCACAAAAGAAAGAATGTCATACATTTTTGGAACACACAAGGGTCAGTAAAGGATGACACAATTTTTGTTTTTGGGTGAACACCATGGGGGCCGTCCCTTTAAATCTGTCCATGACTACTCGACACAGACTCTGTGCATTGACCTGTGGCAGAACTAGTCAACTTGTCAGTGCAACCCCAAATCTCCAATTCCTCCTAACATGCAGTGTGACAACACACAGTGGTCAAAGAGGAAAAGGATCTCTTAAGAGACTGGATCTGATGACAGAAAACAGCCTTCATAGAAAGATGCATTACCCGATGATACTCTTGTCTTAACACCTGTACCTCATCCCCCAGGCTGGCGAAATGCGAGAGGTACTTACTCAACTTATTACTGTTCCGCCGCCTCTTCGGCCTTGACTGGATGATCCTATCACCATGGAAACACTCAATACACTTCTAAAAGAAGCAGTACAGACCTCTAAAAGGAGGGCTCTTTGTACCTGTAATTGCCCCACATGCATGTGAACTAGAGCACACACAAACACAGATTCACACACTCGCACACTCACATAATTGTTGACGTTCAGCTGCTTTCTCAAACACACATAGCACTGTCTCAATATAGAGAGCCAGTTTTCCCTCCTATGTATTTTCTACCCCTTTTTATATATATATCTATCTATCTATATATATATAGATATAGATATATATATATATATATATATATATATATATATAAGATAAGCATATTTCTAATGAGTAAACATAATAATTTAATTAATAATGGAATGCAAAGATATAACAAATTATTTACAAATTTAAGATGCATGGGATTGGAATAAGAGATAATAAATTATGTACAAGTAATTGAACTTGGAATCATGTTAATTTCTTGTTGTTTCATGGTGTTCTTCCTCGTATATATATAAAAATTGCCTCTGGGAATTTACCATTTGTATTGATAGCCTCAGCATATTACCGTATGAATAGCGCCCTCTGCGCGTGGGTGTGATCACAAGTAGGGATAATTAGCTGAACCAAGAGAAACTGTACATCACTTTGTTTCATACAGATTACTCTGCCGGAAGATATTTGTTTTAAATTTTCATTGTTTTGTTTAAAAGTAGACATTTAAGGTTTCTTTAGACATAAGTTTCATGTTTGTGTGATAAGAATTCACAGAGTTTCAGTTCATTTTGTGACGTGTTTCAGATATATGTTCGTGGAGACAGAGACGACTGAAACCGCACCCTACATATTTTCTTTATTTTACAAAAGCACAAGGATTTGTTGTTATTGTGAGTGTACACAAATAAAAGTAGACCCTTTATGGTTTCTAATGATGTCTTACACTTATCTGTATGCCCCAAAATGACGGAGAATTTTAAGTTGTTTCCACTGTTATAAGGAAAAACACCTGCAGGACGCGACCCCAGAGGGTTAACCGCTATAGTAAAAACACTCAACAATATTTGTTTACTACACTTTTATTTAGGTATCTTGTGTTTCAGATTGCTTCAATGACAAATGTATGACAGTTTACAGGCTACACCGTAATTTAAACGTGGCAAACTTTAATGTAAAAACAAAGGCAGTGTACCGTAACTCCATGCCGGCACAGTAACTTTATTTTGATGCACGGCTAAAGCAGAGCACCCTATCTCTATTTGAGCGTCAAAATGGAGTTACGGGGTTTGGAAGTTACTGTTAAGAACACCCATTAATATGAAAAAAAAAATTACGAAATTGACTCAAGATACTTATCCACATGATAAAAGAGGTCTTGAAATACTCAAAAATATAAAGAACTCATTTTCGACCAAAAACGAAGTTAAGGCCTATTGCCTTTCCACGGCAGAAATGTCCCTGGTCTTTCCAGATGCTGTAGGATATGATGCAATCCCATTCACAGACCTGTTTGCTCAATAAGCAACTTGAAGGAGATCTAGAAAGGGTCCAGTGATGACCTTCAGGTGGGCCAACACCAGTCTGTCAAATGATTTCATGACCACAAACATCAGAGCAATGGGTCTGTAGTCATTAAGTCTTGTGATTTTGGGTTTCTTTGGGTCAGGAATGATGATTGAGCACTTGAAGCACCATGGGACTTCACACTGCTCCAGTGATCTATTGAAGATCTGTGTGACGATGGGGGCCAACTGGTTAGCACAGGATTTTAGACAAGCAGTTGACAGAGTTTGTATAGAAACTGTATAATGAAATTACAGGACTTTCAAGGACTTTTCAAGCACTATTTTGTTTTTTTGGTTTTCAAGGACTACAATCAGAGATCTCATTTATCAAACAAATTCTTTATTAACCTTTAAATTCTAAAAAAGGTAAATAGATCAATAAAAATATACTAATAAAACAAAATGTAAAAATAAAGTACAGCACATGCAAAGTATGCAATGACTGTGGCAACTTTAAGTATGAGAACATTACCAAAGCCCACTGAGCCCAAGAACTAGAAGAGCATGTACAAAGAGGTCAAAACTTCTTATACGATTCTTATTCAAAGAGGCTGTAACAGAAAAACTTTTAACATTCTCACAATTGAACAGTAGGAACAGGGCTTTGTCTTACAGTTTTAATTAATTTATTTTGTTTGTAATAGTATCTATCTTTCTTTTGTGAAGGAGCCCTGTCAAAGTGGTGTGGGTTGTGGCAGATTTAACAGATCTGTTTAAGTTAATCTTTTTTCTCTTTCAGCGACTTTCTAAAACTATTAAATCTAATTATGCATTCTCTTGGTTTGGAGGAGGTCTCAGCCTCAGTGGCTGCCTTTCCTATTTCTAGTTCCAAGTGGGCAATGTCAGATTCAAGCCTCTTTATTTTCTCTTCATTCCTCCACTTGATCTCTGCATTTGGTTTTCTCAGGTCTCTTGTCTCTCTGCTTGATGAGCGAAACAAGCTGCTTTTTAGCTGGCAATCATTATGGGAGTTATCTGAACTTTCAAATTTCCTCCAACACTTGAGACATAATCACAAACAAGTCTCTGTGATGCATAGCTGATATCCTTTTTGTTTTCAGTACTCATGTCAGGATTCACAGAATATAAGTATTTGAGTTCAGCTTTTCCTTGTAAGGTTTCTGAGAAGAAATGGTCAAGAGAGTGTGACTGGATATTATAATCCCTATGCTTTGACAGGTTTCTAGCCACATCATCTTTAATGAAGGCCTTGTTCTTCATCTGAGCTTCATCACACTTTCTTTGTGGAAATCTTTTTAGCTCAACTAAATGATTCAGAAGCCTTCTGAACCTTCGTTCACATCCATCAGCATCATGGGCCATGGCCTTGGGGTTGAGGCATGTAAGTCTGTCTCACAAAACTAGAGCGAATGGGTGTTTTGTCTTAGAGTCTCTTTAAGAGTTTAAGGAAACACTGCCTTGCATCACTTTTGAATTCCAAAAATTCTCTTTTCACTCACTTTCCCTGGCATTTGTCTTAGAGCTCTGTCTGTGGAAAATCCAAGGTCTACCTTAGCCAGACCTAACGCATTCTCATCTTTCATTTCATACTTGGACATCTTCAGTGGGTCTGTCATTGTCTCCATTACATTTGTTTTAAGTACTCTACTCATTACAGCAGAGATCATGTTTACCCAGTCTGAGATCATAACTGGCTATCTGTCTGATACTGTTGTAGATAACCTTGCACACACTTTGCTACATAGACAAAGAAATGTTTGCAGGGAGTAATGGATCCTCACAAGCTTCTTTCACTATTGTGAATGTTTTACACTTTGGAGTGGTAAACGTCTTGTCTTCTTCTACTGTTTTCACATAGGTTTTTATTAAATATTATGATTTATTGAAAACATCATACATTTTGAAATTATTTTGTAAATTCCTATATATTGTCTTTCAATAATTCAAGCACTTTTCAAGTAACTCTTCATAAACATGGCTGTTTCCAAGGGGTTTACAATACTTAAATATCAAAAAGTCAAATTAAAATATTTCAAACACTTTAAGCACCTTGTACGAACCCTGAGTTGAAACACTGTCCTGGCCCTGTGCTTTCCTTGTCTTTTGTTTTCGGCACACCTCTTCTTCACAGATCTTAAGTGCAGGTTGAGTAGCAGGAGGGAGGAGGAGGTGGGTTGCAGAAGGTTTTGATGTTTGTGTGAAGAGAAAGCAGGTGTGGGGTGTGTGATTGGGACTTTTAATATCTACAGTAGAACACATTCAAGTCGTCAGCCAGTTGTTGGTTTCCTACAGTGTTGGGGGAAGGTCTCTTGAAGTTAGTAATGTCTTTGAGGCCACTCCACACTGATGCAGGGTTGTTTCCTTATTCAATGTGTTCCTGGCCTGATTTAACAAGACTTTATCCCCACCTCTGTAAGCATCCTCTTTGGCCTAATGAAGCTGCCCGAGTTCTGCTGTAAACCATTGTTTGTCATTGTTGTATGTTTAATAAGTCCTAGTAGGAATGCACATATCCTCACAGAAACTGATATAGGATGTCACAATATCTGTGAGCTCATCCAGATTGGTATCTGCAGCCTCAAAAACACTCCAATCAGTGCAGTCAAAGCAGGCTTGTAATTTCAGCTGTGCTTCATTGGTCCATCTCTGAGCTCTAACGCATACATCTAACAAGAAGCAACATCTGTATAGCTACAACTGCAGCTGAGAGAGAAGTAAGGAGTAATCCTTGTTTGGAAATTGATTTGAAACATAAGCAATTTATAGATAATAATAATAAAAAAAATAATTTTTTTACCTTTATATTTAAAGGATTAGTTTACCCCAAAATTCACATTTTACTTTTCATTATTCATTATTTACTCACCCTCACGTCATTCCAAACCTATATGACTTTCTATCTACGAAAGGAGAAATTTTTAAGAATTTATTTTTAGAGCAATTAAATTGAATAGGGACTGGAGATTTTGAACTACCAAAGAAACACAAAAGAATAATAATAAAAAAAAATATAACGTTTATTCGTTGTAACTGCATGGGAAAAGTATATTGTTTATAAATCTTTCATAATAACATAAGAGTTAGCAAATGATGACAGAATTGCAATTTTTTAATTAAATCATTTTTGATTACTTATTATTATTACAAAATATTTAGGCTGTAGTGAGAAGGCTGTATGATAAAACAAAACTGAAATTATTATACAACATCTTATTTGTTATAGATGATAGATTTAATGAAAACAAAATTGCAATTTGGCTTGAAATGGTATCCCCCTCCCTAACATTTAATGCATTGTTCCTTGCTGTGATCTGAGGTCAACTCTTACAACAGGAAAATTATTGTGAGATACACTGCTTTCTGACATGGTCATTTGTCGCAAAGGTAGAGCCTTTTTGTAAAAATGTGCACGAGGGAGGCTTTGACTGACAGCTATTTCTTAAGGGCAGAACAGAATGGTATACTGAAATAATAACAATAAAAAAGCCCCATTATGACATCACCTTGTTCTAAGTAACCAGAGGCATCAAGCTCATTCAAGCAGAGAGTACCTGCCCGCTCAGTTTTTTGAGCCAAATACATCTTGAATGAACATTTCTATTAATTTGTATCCTTGATATTTAATTTGCACAATTATTATAAGTTGAAAAAGAGAGAGAGAGAGAGAGAGAGCGAGAGAGAGAGAGAGAGAGAGAGAGAGAGAGAGAGAGAGAGAGAGATATTTGGTCCAATCGAGTTACACCTCATTTGCAGGTCATTAGCTTTAAACTGAAAATTCTTTCATCATCTACCCACCCTCGTGTAACTCAAAACTTAAATGACTGTTCCCATGGAACACATGACGAGTTGTTAGCAAAATGTCAAAACTGCAGTTTTCCATACAGTAAAAATTCATGGTCATCACTAGCTATCAAGTTCAGTTATGGCTGTGCCTGATTTCTACAAAAAATATAAATTAATCAAGCTTGGATGCGTGCAAAATGAAAACACTACACTAACAGCAAGACCACTGGTGCTGCCTCAAAAAAGTTTTTTTTTTTTAAATAAATAAAACTGTGCATGATGCCCCTGGCTGTGAATAAACTCATATTGAACAAATCAACAACCACTAAATAAAGTTTCTCACAAGATATGATAACAAATCACAGTAGAGAATCTTAACCATTTAAAATTCTGTAACTAAAACAGTGATCATTTGACTCCAATTAGCTAAAAAAGAGATTTATTCCACAGAATGATTTTACAAGACTCAGAGTTATTCTCAATATTAAACATATCCAGATAAAGCCGGTTGAGTGATCTGTCATGCACCCTTGCATGCATTCTTGAGTGCAGGCGAAAAAAAACCTAAGCGTGTCTATGTATTCAGCTGCAGCTCATTCACTCTGCCACCGAGCCCTGCCATGTAATTGGAAAGCACCCATCCTTACACGGCCTAGCGCCCTGTCTACAGCCCATATAACTGAACGTATGCTGTGCGTCGTCAGTACAGCATGGCTGTGGAATGCAGGGTTCTCACAGCAGCTGCCCACACCATGATGACAAAGCACTGTGGACCTGGTGTAGAGGCCATGGCTCAGCATTTTTGCATAAAGATAATGGGTCCTCATGCCAATGTACATACTAAACACATCATAGAAATCAGTCTGACAAAGTAACGTCATAATCAAATAATGGAACCTAATGATTAACGAGTTGTAATAACGAACCAAGGATGACTGCACAGAGACCGGGGGTCAATTCTCAGACCTCACTGTCTAAATTTACGGCAGTGCCTCTATTTATTGGTTGGATTTAGTTAGTGAAGGACACTTGGGATCAAAGTACTCATTAATTTACCCTGTTGTGACCTCAAAACTAAGAGTTGTAACTTATCAGTGCGGTGCAATGATTTTTGAGAGCAATTTGTGGGATCTCCATAAGAACAATTTTATATTGCTCAATGACCAACCACACTGAATGCACAGAATTGATTAGAAATGCTTGAGTGTTTCATGAATGTGCAAGTGAAATCATAAATAAAAGAGATGGTGCTTTACAAAGTGAGACAGATGATTATATTTAGGATTGTTCATGAAATTATAACAGTCTACTGACATGTTTACCATGCAATATAGACACCTGGATGCCTTGTGTAGAGGATTATGCAGCAAATTAAGCTTCTCCCCTTATACCTTATCTGTCCAACTCTGAGCTCATGCTACCAAAGCTCTACTCTCTTAAGTTCTGTTTGAGCTAATCAAGTGTGTTGTAAACCATAATAAGTCAATAGGATAACTTGGAACAACACTGCCAGGAAGACTAGTCTAATAATTACTACACAATTTGAATTTGCTGTTTTCATTTCTTGATTATTTTAGCCCAAGCGTAATGTAAATGAAAAATGGGGGGTGCGGCGCATTGAGATCAACATCAAATGCAAAACGTTAAAACTACATTATAAAATATGGACAAGCTGCATTCTAAGAGTGCCATCATGTTATCGTGGCTGTCAGTCAGTTGCTCAGATTGACTTTAGCTTTGTTTGAAACTATTTCTACATATGGAGCAAAAATAGGCAAAATAACTCTATTGTGTGTCTGAAATCTAAGGTACTTGATATTATCTTCTTGAACTGTTGTAAAAAAAGCAAGATCACCCACTCGAGCACGGAATATCAGATCAGTAGTAATGACCATTAGATGAATCCCTCCCATGCTAATATTCAGAATAGCACTCGTGCCATTATGTTATTGCTTAAATATGCTAAATTACTATTATTATGATAAAATGTACAGATCAATCAGCCCTATTTGGCAGTTAAGGCCATTTCAGGATCATGCTTATTCAGTACAGATTATGAGTAACAGTGAATCCAGTGCTTTTATATGAAATCTAAATTGATTGATTGATTGACTGATTGATTCAACTTTATTGTCATTGTGCAGAGTACAGGTACAGAGCCAATGAAATGCAATTGTTTTCGCATATCCCAACTACGCTGGGATCAGAGCACAGGGTCAGCCATGAAACAGTGCCCCTGGAGTAGATCGGGTCAAGGGCCTTGCTCAAGGGCCCAACAGTGGTATCTTGAACCCCCGACCTTTCGGTCAGTAACCCTCAGCCTTAACCGCTGAGCCACCACTGGTAAATCTAAAGGTATCAAGTGAGGAAGGGCCATGTGAAATTATGATTCTTACATATGAAGCAGACAAGAACAGGAATCTGTTCATACAGATCTGTCCACACTTTTTAAACACTTTGATTGCTATCTCTATTTTTCTTCCTCAGTCTCTTCAATTAAAAGCGCCATATTATGTGATGACCTATTTGTTTATTCCATTTTTAAATTACAGTTGCACTCTAATATTAATGAAGAAAGATAGAAATGCTACAATGAGAAAGATCTGGGCAGTACACCAGAGATTATTTTAGTCTGTATGCTCCAAGCTGACTAATTAATGGTAAGCAGAGTTCACACAAGTCATTCCCTCTCCCCCATTATGAGTGTCAGGGGAAAGGGTATGTAGTTATGTTACCAATTCAACAAGGTGGGATAAAGGAAGGCTTAAAAATGGGAAAAATACACACTTTTCCCTGATAGAAAACACTTGCCATGCAGCCAAGTTTTATTTCATTTGATTGCTTAAAAATGTACCTGTGATAATTAGGGTTAATGTTTGATGCAAAGTGGTATGCACAGACAAAATAAATTGTTAAAAAAATTAAATGAAAAAACAGAAGAGTCTGACCCCAAACATAATATAAGTCAAACCATGTGCACACTACAATGTTTTCAGTTGAAAATGCGGTAGCACTTTACAAAAAGGTTCCATTTGTTAACATGAATTAATGCATTAGGTATCATGAACAAACAATTAGGCTGGGGGAGGTGTGGTGGCAGTTGCCCAAAAGATGTTGAGCAGGGGGCGGGGGCGTTCGCGGCCGGCCCACTGGGAAAAGTCCCAGTTCTCCCTATGGCCAGTCCGCCCATGCGCTTCATGATATTCTGGTTTGGGAACCTGCAAAATAAGCATAGGCCTGAGAGAAAAATCAAAGTTAAGAACGAGGAAATCAAAAGGGAGTGTGGAGAGACTGTGAGAATGACTAAATATTCCTTTTAAATTGTACGCGCCAGAGAGCATGAGGATGTGCTATGCGAATATGGTATTGCAGCAAAAGGTGAGCTAGTAGGCTACACTAACATTCGATAATAAATTAATAGATAAGTAGATAGTAAGGTACTTATCTAGTAAAAAAAAAAACTGTCTCTAGATTAGTGGTTGTGGATAACATCATTGCCGACATCCGATGACTGACATCGCTTGCTATATTCATGCGCAGAGTTTGAAAAAATATATTTCGGGATCATTTAACATGATTTCATTTAATATACAGTATATATTGGACAAAATATCACTTTATGTAAGACAAATATTTTTTATTTGTTAAATTCATGGTTAAAGCTTATGGATTGATTTGGGGGAGTTGCTGTCCTTTTCTGCATATCGCGGCGCCGTTTTGTGGTCCGTTCTGCATACTGTGTGCATACAAGTGGCTCATTTGATCTTATCGCCCATTCTGCATGTTTCGCGGACAACCCATGGCCCGCGCAGTTCTCGATGGCCAGTCCGCCCCTGATCGGCCACAATTTGTGTCAGCTCACGGGACGGTGTGCCAGATTAACAGTCCAGCCCTGCAAATGATAATGAAGGTCTGGTAGTCATTGTAAGCCATTGCAAAATAAACAGCAAGATGTTCTATATTAAAACACACTCTCCATACTTTGGAAAACAATGAAATTAAGAAACCGAAAACTGGATGTTGCCTCAAACTCTTTGCCTAAAATAATAAAACTGCCTGGTCTTGTACACTGTGCCATTCCTCACTACCAGGAACTTATTTCACCATTGATCCTGCGTCAGCTCTTTGAATTACCTATCCTTCCATCCACAGCTTTTCATTCTGCTTTCCACACCTCTCCATCATTCTCTGCCTTGTTCTTACACAGAGGTAGTTGACTGATGTAAAGATGGAAGCGTGTAGTGCTGATACAGTATGTGGTTGGGTCTACGGGCCATGACCGATCAAACATAATGGGTGTGCCACAGCAAGTGACAAACATAACAAATAAATCTTGCTTCAAAGCAAAAATGCCTGCAGATATTTTAGGTTGTTATTTGATGAGCACAGTTTTCTTTACTGTGTTGACATTTTTCTCGCTGTAACAGGAAATCTGGGTGGGATTAAAAGACTCATTTATTTTCTTTTAAATAGCCAGTACGATTTAGTTATATCACAGCCATGAACCTTAATTTGCTATTTGCCAGTCGGTTACAGGGGGAGGGATGCTTTCATTCTCAAAAGCATTTGATTGGACAAACATCTGTGCGGTGCTAATCTGCTAAAATATATTTGTACTTTTACTTTTAGACGTATACAAGCATATAGATGGCTTCGAAGCAAATAGACATACTAAAAGTCACAAAACTAAAAAAAAAATTATTTTATGGGTTCTTTTAAACTGAAGATGTCTCCCTGTATCTCATTAGCTTCTTTATCAAAACATTTGATTCAACAATAGAAATAATCACATATACAATGAATAAACAATGCAAAAATAAACGTATCTTCTTATTTATCAAATTATGCTTTCAGACACATAGGGCAATTCAGAGCAACTGAGGATCAGGAGATCAAATTATTTTCAATCTCTGAAGATTATCATTACAAACAAATGGAAAAGACCATATTTTTGAAGAAATACTTCAACATCATCTTCAGTCATCGCAAATTGAACCATAATCTGTACAATATTCTTATTTAGACCTCATCAAAGATGATTCTACCAGTCGAAGGCCACAAAAAGATCAGTTCAGGCTGTCAGTCCAAATCCGATTGGAATCCAATCATATTTAGCAAGTCTGAATGGCAGAAAATCACAAGAAATGCACTTCAAGCTACATTCATATGTGGTTTGAATTCCTATTAAAATCACATTTCTGGAAATCAGTTTTAGTCTGACCACCCAGATCAGTGGCTTTATGCCATTTGTAAATTTTTCAAGCTATGTAAAGACACATTATACATCACACATTGTTGCAAGAAACATGCTGGCAGTGGTGGTGGAAATAACCTGTGTGGTGGTGGAGTGTAGGTATAACTGAGAATTTTATTAATGGAATTCTCGTGCACATTCAGAGGTTTGACAGCCATATCGTTTCATCAAAGGTGGCTACCACAACAATCAACCAGCCAATGCTAGTCTGTCTGGACCACCCACCGCTTTGAACTATGATACCAGCAGAGACAGTAGCACAAAATAAAGCACCGCATGCCAGCCTCCTCTATCTCTGCCACTATCTCATCAGGCATAGTCAAGTGTCACAGCTACACATTGTCATGTTATAAGCGAAAATCTCTATATCATTCACCTCCAAGTTGTTTTTGTGTACTGATGCAACGTCATCGCTACAGTATAGCAACCAATGCAGATATGCCAGAAAATGAACACAGCCATGGGACATAAACTGGTTCTGATCAGTTGCGATACACAATGCGGACAGTTTATCATAAAGATCGGTTTCCGATCAGATGCAAAAAATATTGGATTTGGACTGACAATCTGAATATTGCTTCCATGTCCTGTTTCAACCTGAAGTACAGCAATCTAGACACAAACACTGTACCTGTGTCTTTCAATCTATATCTCCCTAACACACAAGCACATGCAAGGGGACCTTGTGTCTGTGTTCCCCCTGTAGTGGCAGACTGATACACTGGCAGAAATGATAAAAGGAGCCTGACAAAGCTTTGGACCTGCCAAAGGAGTGCTGACGGGCCCACTGTCCCCAGCAACAACCCGTCCTGTCTGCCTGTTGTCCTCGTTCATGTGTCTAAGTTTATCCGTCATTCCTGTCCCGCCATGTTTCTGAAGCGTGGCTTGAAGGACATGGGAAGATGCCACAGGTAAGAATACCATAGGGAGAGGAAGGGTCTTTGAAAGTGGTTCAGAGGGTTTCGTAACTATTGGCTCATCCTGGCCTCAGTGGAGACAGCTGCTCAGTGAAGTGAACACTTTGAGGCAGATACAAAGGCTCTAATCTGTGAAGATACTTGGTGCTTCACAAAGATGCAGCAGAGCCCACTGAAAAGAGTTCATAGAAAATATCTCGCCATGGCAAACAGGTTCATTAAAGGATTTCTCTAGAATGCTTTGGGGGACAGACAAGCACTTTTTAATCACGGGAAAGTATTGAATATTGATTTAAAAAAAATACTGCTCTGGGAAGCCAAAACCCCAAGTAAAAATGTGAAGACCTACTGTCCAATTAATTTGTATGTACTCTATGTGTATGTTTGTATTTTTGTGTGTGTCTGTCTGCACTCTAAAAGAGGGTTTCCCAGCCAGGACTCGTAAAGCCTTTAGGGTTTTGTGTAGGAACTGCAGTGTGTTTGTGATATTGTGATTTCATTTATTTTTATTTACGCATTCATACATTTCAATTATGCTATCAGCCCAGCAGAATGTCAATAACCTAGTTTCCATCGACTTTTCACGCTAATTTGTTATCGACAAAGTGAAAATGCGTAAAATATTTTTGGGAAATTTGCTGTCTTCTGCCTGTTTCCATTCAAATGGCCTTTTATCGATAAAAATGGTGTGCGTGATGACGTCATGCTTAAAAAACACCTTGTCACATACGTTTTGGCTTATTGCAAAATAAATTTGCCCTTAAGCAATTTCCATACAGACATGTTTCAAAAATTGCAGGCACGTGAACACATAGACAACAAAGGTGGCTTGAGCACCTGCCCTTTTTCTTCCTTGAGAGAAAGTGCCCTTTTTATATATATATATATATATATAGTCAAATTTGTGTCTAATAATAGCCACATTGATATGCAAATTAGGTGTTAACTAATTAAAATGTGGTAATTTGCATAAATTTGACTAAATATTTTTTTTAAATAAATAATTTTGAGAAGTGCCCTTTTTTCCACTTGAGCCCCTGCCCCCCAAAATGTCTGTGCACATCCCTGGCTAATTGTGTACATTTCACCTCACAGATGTCTAAAAAAAATTCCTCCAAAGTTTTGGTAAAATGAGGAGAGTATTGAGACAAGCTTACTATCATTTTAATTTCACAAATAAATGCAATCAAAAGGAAGCAGTTGCCCTTCTGGTAGGACTGTAATATTGGTTCTGATGTTGCGCCTATCGCAGGTTGCCACCGGTTCCAACCCAATAGAAAATAATCATGGCCTTTTTCAAGCTAGCAACCTAGCAATTATCTAATCTAAAGCATTGCCATCACAACTGCATCATGTCCCGCTTATTTGTCCAGCAATTTTTAATGACCAACTGAACTTAATTGTCATCTAAAGTTAATTTTAGCATTATGATGCATTTGACATTTTCTGAAGAAGCTCAGCAAATGCAATCTGACATAAAAAAAAGGTTCGGTTTAAAATATTTAAAAGGTTTAAAAGCTTGTTTTCTGAAAACTAACTCATTCATGGTTAATGGATTGAACAAATAGTTCTTATTCTTATTCTGAGAATGTCATTCAGATGACTTTTTTCATCTACACAACAACGTAAGGCAACGTAAGGCTAATTTATGTTTGTGTTAAGAAATGGCAGGCCTAACAATATAATTTTTTTCGTTTAGTAATTCATTATTTTAATTGAATGCTTTATTCATTTATTTTATTTTATACATGGAATTTTCCTGGCAATTTTTTCAAAAGTAAGCTAAACAATAATTTGATAGAATTGGGCTATAGTATACAGTATGCCTAGTGTTAAAAAAAAGCACACTGATGCTTTTCTCCTAGTATTGTGTATTTATTTTTAATTTAAAACCCCCTTTTGCATAGAAATTATATGTTTTATGTTTTGTGGGCTAATTCCATGATTGCAGTCTTTTATTTTGAATGGTGTGTAAAAGCAACTTTAATGAAAAAACGGATAGCTACCACAATTAAATTAATCACAAACAGTGGCCATTCATTTGTACTCCGTGCACTTGTGGAAGTGTCATGTTTGCAGCATCAGATCTATATGCTGTTGAGACAAATCCATAATCACGTACAATATATCGGCTTTCAAGAACGTATACTGTCGTCATGATTAACACAGGCTAACGATCAGGGTAAATTCTGTCATGTGACACTACATTTTTGCATTAATCTTCTCGACAAAAAGTGTTTCCAAACCAGTTTTTCATGACATTTGAAGCATAGAGTTTATGCGCTAGAGTTAAATGGAAAAATATTATGCAGACAAAAGTTTTGTGATAATACCAACATGTGAATATATAGTGAAATACATATTCAAATCCATATAGAAAATTTTGCATCACTTAACGGAAAGTTCGAGGTTCAATACAAGTTAAACGCATTAACGTATTATTGTGTTAATCTCAGAAAATACTCACCCCTCTATTTTGTAAAAGAAAATGAAAAAATTGTGATTACAATAATGCACTTACAATTGAAGTGAATGGGGCTAGTCCATAAACATTAAAATACACACTATTTCAAAAGTACAGCCACAAGATGTAAACATCACCACACACCAGATACTGGTGGAGAAAAAGAGTAGAGTTATACAGCCTATAGACCTTGGTTTAACATCTCATCCAAAAGACAGTGCCCCCATCACTATACTGGGGCATTATAACCCACACAGACCACCCCCTGCTTGTATCACTAACACCTCGTCCTGCAGAAACATTAGTATTTCCCAGGAGGTCTCCCATCCATGAAATGACCAGACACAACCCTGCTAAGCTTCAGTTTACAACCGGTCTAGAGCTACAGGGTGATATGGCTGCTGACAGTGATTGTATCACACTAAAAGCATATATACACAAATAATAGTTACGTCTTGTGGATATACTTTTGAAACAATATGTAATCTACCAGCCCCATTGACGTCCAACCTAATTATTATTTTTTTTGGTGGAAATCAACATTATGATGTCATTATGCTGCCAATTATGCCCCAAATACTGTCCACAAACCTGTATTAAACCCAGAACATTTCTTAAAATCAATATTTAAAACATTATGGTTCAAGTGACAAAAACTTTAAGAACACCTGCTGTTAAATATATCCATTTGCAGCATTCTCCACATCCACTGTAAAAAATATTTAATGTGAGTTTACAGTAATGTAGTAATGCTGTGTTGTAGAATTACAATGATCTTCTGTATTTCTTTATCTACAGTGTTTGTTAATTGTCAATATCATTGAGATTTGTATGCTCAGTGTTGATATCTGGGATTTCCTGTTGGACAACTTATAATTAAAAAATTTATGAGCAATAAAACCAACCATAATAGAGCCTAGCTTTGCAAACATCCCTTTCTAATAGTTCCTTTAAAATTATTTGATTTCTTTATTTTCCTTGAATCATAAAGATTTGACTTAACAGTGTGGTCCGACATAAAGTCCACCAATAAATTGACATGTTTTCTCCATACAACACAGTTCTTAACCACAATTGCACTTATTTTTTAGAAACTAACAATATAAGGTCACATCCAAAGGGAACACTACACACCCTAATGGTGACTTCAAATGAAACACCATTTACCCATAATTCAGTGTGATATTCAAAAAAGAAACATTCACAGTAATGTATTGTGTTGTGACAGAAAATGGCCTAGTCTGCATTGATTTTACAGTAAAATACTGAAAACAGTATTTTATTGTAAGAAATTACTGTTAAATCTTGTAAAATCAGGGCATTTTTTTACAGTGCACTTTTGGACAACCCTGTGTGTTCTCTGCACTGTCTGGCCATATTAATCTCCTATTAGAGGAAACCCAGCATCACTACACATCCCTCCTTTCCTCCAACAATCCCCATAGCCCATAAAGCTTAACCAAAACCTAACCCAAAAATACTCCCCAGGATCCTCAGAGGGCCAGCCGCCCTAGATTCTTTACAAGGAGGTGAATCCCAACCACTTAAAGGGTGTTCAGAGCCCTGCCTCAAGGGGGAGTAAAAGTAATGGATCAGCAGAGTGCAAAAAAAAAACTTGAGCCGTATACAAGCCCATTTTCTAAAACATGTCAGCATACAAAAATACATATTTACTACAGAATTTTGATGATGAATAAAAAACAAGAAATAAAAACAAAGGACACATTCATGTAGATGTTCTGTCCAATCAATATAGACAAATTGACAACTCGGTTTTATTTCCCTAAATGTATATGATTTTATTTTTTTCTTTGGATGACAATCTTAGGAACAAACCAAGAGGAATTTTTCAATCAATTACAAAGAATGGGGACGGGAGCATTTAAAACACCATAAAAGTACCATTAAATAGGTTCATAAAACATGATGTACAAACAGTGTGACAGTAACCTAGTTTCCATCCACTTTTCGCACTATTTTGTTTTCAACAAAGTGAAAAGGCTTATAACGTTTTTTGCAAAATTTGTCATCTTCTGCCTGTTTCCATTCAAATGGCCTTTTATTGATAAAACACACGGTGTGCGTGATTACATCATGCCTAAAAAACACTTCTACGCTTAAGTTTTTGTTTGTCGCAACATAAATCTACCCTTAAGCCATTTCCAAACAGAAATGTGTGTTTATCGTTAATTCGCCTCCCAAATGTGCCTAATTTTCTTGCTCTGATGTTTTGGTAAAATGGGGAGATTATTGAGATAATTCACTGAAATTAGTCAGCTTACTGTCATTTTAATTAACAAATAAAAGCAATCAAAAGAGGAGGAATTGCAATGAAAAAGGAACAGTTGCCCTTACGATAGGACTGTAATATTGGTCCTGATGTTGGGCCTATCGCAGGTTGCCACCATTTCTGACCTGAAAGAGGATCGTCACGGCACTGTTCAAGCTGGCAACCTGCACCAAGTAGTGGGGAAACTTTCGGTCTTAGTATAAGAAACATCCATTGATGTGTATATGTGGTTTGTACATAGGCGGAAATAGCGGGGGTTGTCCCCCCCAAGATATCATTAAAATATGTGTATTGTAAATAATATAATGATATATTCTTAAAATAATTGTTTAAGAAATAAAATAATACAAATGCAAACAGGGCAACAACAAAAAAACCTTAGTGTCCCCTTCAAAAATTGCTCTTGAGAATTGTTATGTTTATTGTCCCCCCCAACATTTTTATGAAATTTTCACCCCTGGGTGTGTACAGCTATTAAAGAAAAAATTATGCAGTGTAATATCAGGGTTTACATGTGATACATTCCTTATATTCAGTAGACTATTTTGAACAATCATCTAATCTAAAGCATTGCCATCACAACTGCATTATATCTTGCATATTTGTCCAGCAATTTTAAACAACCAACTGAACTCGATTATCATCTAAAATGTATTTTAGCATCCTAATGCAATTTACATTCTCTGAAGAAGCTCAGTAAATGCAATCTGATATATAGAGTGTTAGATTTCAAATATTTAAATGTTTAAAAATATTCAAAAGCTCATTTTCTGAAAGTGAACTCATTGGACAAATAGTTCTGATAGTTTATAGTCTTGAAAAAAGTGTAGAACATTCTGAGAATTCCATTCAGATGACTTTTTCATCTACAGAAACGGGTAAAGCTAATTTAAGTTTGTGTAAAGAAAAGGCATATATAGGTCTAAAAAAAAAAAAAAAAAAAAATTTGTAATTTATTTATTTAATTTAATGCTTTTTTTGGTTTGGTAATTTATTTTATTTAATACAGGGAATTTTGCCGGCATTTTTTCAAAAGTAAACGAAACATTCAATGTTTTTGAATGGTGTGTAAAAGCAACTTTAATTTAAAAAAAAAATGGATAGCTACCGTGATTAAATTAATCACAAACAGTGGCCATTCATTTGTTCTTCTTGCACTTGTTGATGTGAATGATATGAGATATTTGTGTTGGCTCTCCAGGAGTGTCATGTTTGCCGTATCGGATCTATATGCCGTTAAGATCAATCCTTAATCACGTACAATAAATTGGCTTTCAAGGATGTATACTGTCGTCATGATTAACACAGGCTAACGATTGGGGCAAAGACATGTGACACTACATTTTTGTGTTAATGCCAATTTTCTCGACAAAAAGTGTTTCCAAACCAGTTTTTCATGGCATTTGATGTATCAACATAGAGTGTATGTGCTAGAATTAAGCAGAAAAATATTATGTGGACACTTGTGAAATTTTAGCATTAATTTGCATTTCCATCAGCTTTATTTTGATTGACTTTTTTCACAAAATATCCTTGAATGGAAACGTAGTTTGTGACCCTCACCCTGTAACCGACTGGCAAATAGGAAATCATGGTTCATGAATGTGATATAACTAAAGCGTATTGGCTATTTAAAAGAAAAGAAATTGGTCTTTTGAATGCACAAAATTCCAAGTCTTCTAAAGTCATACAATAGCTTTTGGTGAGAAACAGGCCAGAATTGAAGTCATTACTCACTGGAAATCTAGCTGCAGATCACTGAGTCTGTGATTTTGAGAACAGGATGTAAACACTACACAGTAAGGCTGTATTCATTAACATTAGTTAACTGGATTACTGGATTACTTTTATGGTTCGTATTTCTGGTCCCCATTCATTGTAATGGCATAGAAAAGGGTGACATGTACATTGTTCAATATGTCTCCTTTTGTGTTCCACAGGGGATCATTTTTGGTTGAACTGTCCCTTTAAATTACAGATATCACTTTCATAATAACAGGAGAATTTGAGCTGCAAGAAGGAAGTGCAGTTCTCCACCAAACAACTTCACTGGAGACTTTTCACCACTTCTTCACTCTCTCTGCAGATGGCTGCATGAAGCAAGTATTGATTCAGGAATTACAGTGAGACTTATGCATGCATCATAACCACACATTAATAAATAAATTGAAGGAAAGACAGACAGAGGTATTTACCATGTTAACAAACTGTAAAACTGTGTTCATGAGATAGAGGACAGAGAGAGATTAACAGTGATATGTGATTAATTTAGTTAACAAAGAAGGACCCAATCAGCAGAAGCAGTCCCCACAAGCCCCTGGCTATTTATTGCTTGACTTCTCATTTTTCTGTTTTTCTATCTGGGTAGCCAACCCCCACGAAACCAGGGCTGGATTGGTAATCTAGCATACCGGGCATTTTCCCAGTGGGCCAACATATATTGTGGCCAATCGGGGTGGACTGGCATCGTGACAACCGGACGGGCCAGTGGGCTGGCCACAAAATGGGCTGAATGGGCTGCGATAATCTGAAATGAGCTGCCGCGTTATGCAAAATGAGCCACACACAGTGCCGCTATACGCCTAAGGGGGCAGCGATATTCAGAAAGGAGACCCCCCTCACCACCCCCGCTCAACAACATTTGGGCCAGATCAGATGTAAAATCCCAGGCCAATTTCTCTTCCCAGTCCACCCCTGCATGAAACAGAAACCCTTCTGAGAGCAACACAGGAACATCATGGCTTTTAACACACATGGAATCAGCCTTATCTGTTTGGCACATAATATTCTTTGTTGACTCACCAAACAAAGCAAAGAGACTATTCCAGTGTTCAAAGAAGCCTGATTGAAAGTTTCAGACATTTTCAAACCAGATGGAGCTGAAGAAAGGCACTACTGAAAAAAAAAAAAAATGTCACACTGCTTCCATACAATTGTATAGTTCCTCCCATAATTCCCTCTAACAATCTGTTCAGAGCATTGAAACAGTGTTTCTAATCTGTGTTATTAAATGAACTACAATATTTGAAATGGAATAAGCTTGTGCACTGTATTTTAACACCCAAATTGCAAAGGTTAATGGAATACTGATTGAGATTCATCCAGATTGAGTCTAGCAGCACAGTAATACTGCCATTTCAAAGCTATTTGATTCAAGAACAGGCTTTCTGATGCTAAAATGCAAATAGAACACATCGGCCAAAGTTAAAGGGATAGTTCACACAAAAATGAAAATTCTCTCATTACTTACTCACCCTCATGCCATCCCAGGTGTGTGTGACTTTCTTTTTTGATTGCTCAACACAAACAAAGATTTTTAGAAGAATATCTCAGTTCTGTAGATCCATACAATACAAGTGCATGGGTGCCAACATTTTTAAGCTCCAAAAAAGGGCAACATAAAAGTAGTCCCGACAACTCTGTAGTTAAATTCACATCTTCTGAAGCGATATGATAGGTGTGGGTGAGAAACAGATCAATATTTAAGTCTTTTTTTCCTTCGCCTTCACCTTCACCTTCTCATTCTTCTGTTTTTGGTTATTTACATTCTTCATGCATATCGCCCCCCTACTGGGCAGGGAGGTGAATTTATGTCAAAAACTACTTAAATATTGATCTTTTTCTCACCCACCCCTATCATATTGTGTCTGATCACATGGATTTAACCACTGGAGTCATATGGATTACTTTTATGCTCCCTTAATGTGGATTTTGGAGCTTCAAAAGTTTGGCACCCATTCACTTGCATTGTGAGGACCTGGAGAGCTGAGAAATTCTTCTACAAATCTTAATTTGTGTTCTGCAGAAGAAAGAAAGTCATACACATCTGGGCTGCATCTGGGTGAGTAAATCATGAGAGAATTCTCATTTTTGGGTGAAAAATCCCTTTAAGATTACAAGAGTTTAAGGTACTTAAAACTATATAAAGGGACTCTGTAAAAAGTGGTATCCTGCCGTTGTTAACTTAAGGAGCTATTTCTCCCTGATCAAACCCCTAAAATTACTTTTGTTGATAAAACCTTATATATTCAGGTTGTTTTAGTCATGTGAAAAAATATTTTACTTAAATAAAACAAGTTCATTTATATTTTATAACATAAAGAACATTTTTAGGTGTAGTGGGTCTTAAGTACTTTCGGAAATTAACATTTCCTATGGTGTGACATGCTAACTATTTTAAATAGCACTTTGCTCATTATAATTATTAACCTATAATTGCAGTTTTGATGATCTCGTATTAATCAAGATACTGCATGGCATATTTGCATTTTTTATTATTATTATTTTATTACACTACAGGTCAATTTAAAATGAACTAGTGAAGGCAGAAAGATAAAAATAGACTTGTGGACAAGTTAAAAGTCAACTACAAATATGCCAGGTCAGCATTCAAGACATTCAGGACCAAAGCACAAATATCACGTCATCCAGATGCATAGCTTATAGAATGGAGCAGTATTCACTCATGTGCTGGGAGTGAATAGGTTGAGCGTAGCTCACTGGTGAGGGGCATGTGCCTATGTGGGGATGCTATAAAGCACACTGATATTACAGTGGGAAACAGACTTGTCTCAGCTATGACAGAATTACTAAAAAATAGGCTTGTACCACCACCATGCTGCTGAGTCAACATACACACCGCTGAGAAGCTGAAAGCATGCCCAACAAAGAGAATTCCCCTTGCCCTGCTGTCATAGAGGTCATCTAAATAATAGTCTCACATTGCCAGACCTTTGACTGAACAACAAAAAGCCTGGTCCGCATTGCATCTTATTCTGATCAAGAACTTAGACAGGGACCACCTGACTGACATGTAAATTGACCAACCACAGTTAGTTTTGTTTAATGTGCCATTTAGGGGAAGGTTTAAATAGATTTAATTAAATATACCACAATAATAAAACTGTGCAAAATAAATAAATTCATGTCTGGTTTACTTCTTACTGAACGCTAGGGTTGCCAACTTTTCGGCACGTAAATAATGGCAGCTTGAACATTTCAAGACAGGATGGGGTTCTGCCCCCCCAATGGTAGGCAAATATCTCTCTTTCAATAACTTCTATATGGGACGTTTCACCATATGACCGGGGGGATGCTGTTGGACGTCTCAATTAATTCAGCTGATATATAGGACAGTCCAACTAATACTAGACAGTTGACAACACCACTAATACCTAAAAAACTCTGAACCTAGGTATCTTTCAGTGATTTGATGTCACTAACATGCAGATGATGTCATATGGCAAACTTTTGCAATCCAGTAATTTATTTCATCCTCAAAAGCACTCATTTTATTGTCATTTGTTTCATGGAAAACATTTATACATATACATGATGTGATCCAAAGTGCATTTGAACATTGGTGAATCACTTTCTTATGATGTGTTACATTCATACGAGCAGACAGAGAAGTAAGTTTGAAGTAAGTTTGGAGCACAAGAAATAGAAATAAATCTTGTGTAAATTGTCAGCTTTATGCTAAGCTAAAATGCTATTTCTAGTCATTTTACATGCACAGGTTACCAGGCACGATCATATATATATATATATATATATATATATATATATATATATATATATATATATATATATATATATATATTTTTTTTTTTTTTTAAGAAAATTCATGTTGGATCATAATTAATTTTTTCTAGTAAGACCTTTGATATTAAGGAAAAAAAAAACATATTCTTCATAATAATTTTTTTATTGTTTTCCTGTAAAAATATCTAAATATCCTTAAAACAAGATCAATTTGATTTGTCTTGTTTTAGAAACAACACTGCATAAGATATTTAGGTTTTTCAGAGAATGTAGTTTTAACATTTAGTGTGTTTTGTCTTACTGTACTGGCAGAGTGTTTATAGTCAAAACACGTGAAAAAATCAACCAGTGCTGAAGAAGTAATCCAAAGTATTTAGAATACGTAATTGACCTTGAGTAATCAAACAGAATAAGTTACAAATGACATTTTACAGCATGTATTCTGTAACCTGTATTGGAATACATTTCAAAAGTAACCCTACCAACCCTGCCAGTATCTGTGTGAAATGTGCATCAGACCGTCAGCCAGCAGACTGTGGGCGGTCCGTGGGCATGCCGTCTAAAGATGAGACATACTATGCAAAATTATCCTTGACCACGTGTGCACACACGCCTTCATCTTTCTCTGCTTGATTTAACCATTGACTGTGTAAAATAACCCTGCAGAACTGAGAGGATGGAAGGAAAGAAACAGACTGCAGAAGGCAGAAAGATCATTGGGAGAGAATAATCTGTCCTCTACTCATCCCCCTTTGGCAGCGATGGCTCCCCAGTGAGGAATAAAAACCCTCATGTGCAACAAACTGCAAACAGAGTTGCACACAGACACAGAGGAAGAAAAGAGAGACTGGATGAGGCCCTGAGTATGTGGCACACCACATCAGATCGCCGGTAGCCTAACTACTACAGAAGCAGACAGACAGGGCTGCCGTTCCTCTGCTTGGATTCACACTGTGCTCAAAATGGCGAGTGACGGACTGGGCAATTAATCTGTTTAACTGAAGCTGATTGTTCATACCCAGTAATGGCAGAAGAATTTATCAGCCTGGTTTGAATTACCACAATGGCACTGTGTGCATTTAATCAGACGACAAGATTAAATGGGCTATATAAATATCTGACAAATCCATCATTATAATTCAAAGAGGCTATCTCCATCATTAGGGACAGGTCTTTCAGTGCGGAGAACACAGAATGTTATGACACTGGATGCTAGAGGTACTGTTCACCCACAAATGTATTATTTACTCACCTCATGGTGCTCCAAACTGGAGGTATATGAATGTGTGATGAAAAATGACACTAATAAATTTAGAGCTTTTAACTGATGCAACCATAGACGTAGCTTTACGTAATGTTTACTAAAACACTGAGGGCAAATGATGATGCTGTTTTTGTCAGATTTGGCAAATGGCAATTTGTTTTATTATATTTATAAGTATAGTAGTGTTGTAGTTACATTAAACTATCATAGCTATATTTAAAAAACAATTCTGTCATCATTTACTCACCCTTGTGCCATGGCATATGTGTATGATTCTCTTTCTTCTGCAGAACATAATAATGATTTTTAGAGGAATATCTCAGCTCTGTAGGTCCATACAATGAAAGTGAATGGTGGCGAAAACTTAAAAGCTCCAGAAAAGCACAGAAAGGCAGCATAAAAGTTATCCATATGACTCCAGTGATTTAATCTATGTTTTATGAAGTGATCCAATCAGTTTTGGGTGAGAACAGACCAAAATGTAACTTCTTTTTCACTATAAATCTTGATATCAGCATTCTCATTGGTGGTCATGATTTCAAGCTCAATTACACTTCATAGCACTATCTAGTGCTCTGCGCATGCGTCAAGTACTAGGAAGTGTTATCGAACTTGAAATGATGATCATGCCTAGAGACTGCAATAACAAGATGTATAGTGTAGAAGGAGTTATATTTTGGCCTAAAACTGATTGGATTTCTTAAGAAGACATGGATTAAACACATGGAGTTTTATGGATTATTTTTATGCTGCCTTTATGTGATTTTTTCGAGCTTGTACGTTTTGGTCACCAATTCCTTGCATTGTATGGACTTACAGAGCTGAGATATTCTTCTAAAAAATCAGAGAGGTAAATGTACAACACAACATGTCACAAAAATTTGATTTGCATTTCACTCTTATATAAATATTCTGATGATGTAACTCACCCCTACGCCTAAACCTAAACAATAAATAATATAAATAAATAAAACCAAAAATGTTTTTTTTTTTAACAAAAACCATAATATAAAATTATTCCAAAGCATACTATATCTTTGTGTGAGGAACAGAATGAAACTTGAATGAAAATGTTCTCCCTCCTTGAATGCTCATTATAAAAATTATACACAGAACTTAAGCTTGTCACAATCAGTCACAAGACACATGACAGCCAATGGCATTTGACATCACTGATATCAAACCTTTCTTGTAACTCTTCTTGAGGTGGCTATTTTTTTATGTTAAAACAAGTGCAGAATTGGTTATGGTGGACTCTAAGGGGACCGTGATCATTGAAGTAAGATCCTACCGGTATTGCACAGATGCATACAAAGAACAGCTCCACTGCTTTGATTTCAGCTCTGTACATAAAATACGGAACACTGTATTCTGTGGTTACAGCTGAGCATTCAGCATTATGTAAAGGAAATAGCAAGTGAAGCAACAAATTTGGGTACAACACAGCACAAGGAGGAGGAACCAGAAATAAAGGCTCTAAGGCAGAGTCATGGACCAGAGAAGAGCTGTGACGTCATTACAGCTGCAAGAATATGGACCCTACTTCCCTAGACGGCCCCTGGCGTGGTGCATCTCGCTGGGTTATACACACAACCACCACCGTCCACTACATTCTGGCTCAGAGGCCTAAACTTGGACCACACATGGGTAATGTCAGAAATGGTTCATAAACAAACAAGGCAGACCTTGCCTGTATTAATGCAAAATCTGAATGCAAACACAGTTTATGCAATGCCAGCACCTATATCATCAGAATACATACAAATTCATTCAAACATTCACACACATGAACACACAACGAAAGCACCTGGCTCGGGGCATTGGGGGAGGGGAACATACACATATATACCATACATTGTGTCACTCGGTGCGCTACATGCACTTAGCCTGCATTTGTGCCAGTGGAGAGCCGGAGGACAGATCTCGCAGTCACCAGTCCTGGCTGAATGGGAGCCAGGCAGTCCCTGTCACACTCCAGGGGGTCTCCCTTTACTGCTTCTGCTCAGTTCATAACAGGTACAACACTCGTTTGCTTAAAGGGATAGTTCACCCACAAATTCATTATTTAATCACCTCATGGTGCTTCAAACTGGTTTCCTCTTTTATTTATCTTTCGTGGAACACAAAAGGAGATGTTACACAGAATGACAGCCTCAGTCACCATCCACTTTCATTGTATGGAAAAAAGATGCAATGAAAGTCAATGGTGACTGAGACTGATATTCTTCATAACATCTCTTTTTGCAATCCACAAAGGAAAACAAAGTAATATGTTGTCTGGAACAACATGAGGGTCAGTAAATGAAAGTGAACAATCCCTTTAAATGGATTTCTATTCATATTGACATCTGAAGTGGACTTCAAGAGGTCTCTCAATGAGAGCTTGATCCAAACCAACCAAGAACACTATCCCCTGCCATCATCCCAGCCCGCTTTCACTTGCTAATTGACCAGCATTAATGGAAATGGCCAGAAGCAGCTCCAAGCTGAACTCACATGCATTGGTCACTGCGAAGCTGTTGGCCGTCTCAATGTTGTCCACGTGGGGTACCAGGTTAAAGGGGGCCTCGGATACATTTGGGCTTGTGTTGTGAAGAAAAATGGCCAACCGAAAGGCAGTGTACTCCTGATCTGTGTTCCTGATGAACAGCCCACCTGCAGAAAAGTGTGAGAGACACAGGAAAGAAACAAAGAGAGAGAGAGAGAGAGAGGGGGTAGAAAAGGAAGAAGAGAGAGAGAGAGAGCGAGGGAGAAAACACATTGCACCAAAGACTCCAAATAAGAAAACAGCTATTTGAATAAGAAGAAAATAAGATAAATGAGTACAAAAGCATGCAAAACACTGAGTTATATTGAAATTCAAGAATCGAGCCAGATCAGATGAGTATACAGTGAACACTGCTCTGAGGTTTCACACGTGAATAACCCCATTGTGCACATACATATTATCTCTCTGAAATAAATACGGCACACTTCTTAGATAGCAAGTTTAATTCTTATAAAGCAAGTTATCCAGTAAACTCTGCGTATTATCGGTCAAATAATAAAAGATTTGAGCACCAGGAATGTCACGGCGATTGACACAGCGCTTGATGCAGCAATGGAATAAATTAAGGCACTTTCCATTGACGAGGCAGAGCGCAAAAGGGTAAACTGATATTAAAGTCGCTTTGTCATTACATGGCCGTGTGGTTTTGATTTTACAAAGCGTCCATTTCTACACGAATAAACTTTCAATACGTTGTGTCCTACACTGAATATTACATCTAAGAACAACATCCCGTTCGAGCCGCGAAGAGCACTGCAGTGGTGACCAAACACATTGATCTACGGTGACAGCTAAAAACAAACAAACAAACAAAAAAGTAGCTACCTAAAAAACTGCGTCTGTTTAACATTTCCTTTAATGCCATGAAATAAAACTTGCATCCAAACGCAATATTTAAGGACTGACATTTCCCAGTTGGCCGCTTTGCAGGCGGTCATATTTTGTCATTCATTTGAAACTGAGGGGAGAAAACGTTTAAGGCACTTCAAGTGAAGCTTTGTGTATTTGTGAAGCATCGCCGTACCTACCGATTTGAACGCTGCTCGGAAAAGCACCCATAGTGAGTCCCCAAACGCACGAGAATAGCAGTAAAAGCAGATGACAAGAAATCCTCATTTTGTTAGTTAAAAATTGTGAGAGACATTGAGGATGACGTCAGACGGGTAAAGGACAGAAAGGAGAAACGATGTTAGAAATCCATTCTTGCCGGTGGTTTTTCCCCTGCAGTGGCACGAACCCTGGTGCGACTACGTCCGGCGGTAGACGGTCCACATGCAAGATGGGGGGAGCGCGCGACAGCGGTGGGCAGTGTCTGCACACACATCCACACTCGTCACAAATGCGCCTTTTCTCCACCATCACACACACTCATCCTCGCTTCGTTTCATGTGTTAGTTCCTCTTGTAATGCCATATTCCAAAACAGCTAAGTGCCTCACCAAAGGGGAAGCTCAATTATAACGAGACCACCCTTTCGTTTGGACTGTCCCAGTGAAACAATTGATAAGTTGAAGTAGACGCCTTTGCAATAGGAGGCTCATGTGCTTTATGCTGGTGTGGTGCGTTTTAATGCTATGGAGATTTATTTATTATTTATTCATTTATTTATTTTATCAGTCAAATATCTGACATTTTCATGCAACCCGTGCCCTTTATTTAGCACTGAAATTGACAAATGAATGTGCCAATCAGCATCAGTAATAGACTAATAATCATACTAACAATAATCATCAACAATCTTATAAGGATAATTATTTAGTATTTGAGACAAGACCATTTAACTTATTTTCATTCGATTCAGTCCCACAAATCACAATTTGGAAATCATACTGTTCATTGCACTGTCCTCCTTGAGTGAGTGAAACCTCTGCTTTTTAAGAATTATGAAAACTTTCTGTGAAAGTGGAGCAGTGGGTTACTGATATTTCCTTTTTGTAGGCTACACCATATTGATCTTTCTCTTGTCAATAAGCTATTACTTCAAAATGTGTTTCATGTCTATATAGCTAGCATCTAACTGCATTCTCTTAGATAACTTGTACAATCTTCTACAATGGCTTTAAATAAGTGGTACTCGCAAAAGTGACTTTAAAATGTCACAGACTCCCTTTTGTCCTCGCTCAGATATTTGAATTGCCAAATCAATTACGCGGATTTAGTCAACCGTTTCATTCAATGCGCGTGAACAGACGCTGTGTTTGCGCGTGCTCGCAGCTCAGAGCGGTGTCAACTGCGGTGCCTCTGTCCAAGGTCCTGAATTTGGGGTGTTGTTTATGCTCAAGTAAAAGTAAAGATACCTTCGTGTACTTTGATTCAAGTAAAAGTTAAAGTAGCTAATGAGAAAAATACATATGTAAAATTAATAACGTAAATTAAAGATTAAATCTACGTAAATTGTAAACTGCATTAATTACAGCATAGTTAATTATACCCATGGCAGCTTAGTTAAGTGGTGATGCTGTGCTGGAGTCTATATTAAGAGGAGTTAACTCAAGAACTGCTCTGACTAATTTAGTCAGCTAAATGTACTTCTCATCTTGCACAAAAGAGTAAAGTAAACAATACAAATTAATGGTGTGCTCATGCCAAGTCTGAATTATGGTATTTACAAGATGAGCGCAAATAAATGCCACCAAAAAGCGATAATTACCAGTGGGATTTTTTTGGAGCTCCAGTTTCCAAGTTGGGGCCCGATCAATTAAAGAATCATGGCAAGAATCAAGCAAATTGGAATTGGAGATGATTCTGTACTTTGACTGTATAGTTTAGATTGTATGCATTTTTGTGCCATTGATGAAGAATAAAGCTTGCCAGAAAATAAGTCTCATTTAGCTGGATTATGAGGTGACAGGCTTGTGCAACAAAACAGTTTCCATTTGTGGCTGCACAAGAATGATAAAATAAGGGGGCCTGGGTAGCTCAGCAAATATTGATGCTGACTACCACACCTGAAGTCGTGGGTTTGAATCCAGGGTGTGCTGAGTGACTCCAGCCAGGTCTCCTAAGCAACCAAATTTGCCCATTTGTTAGGGAAGATAGATTCACATGGGGTAACCTCTTTGTGGTCGTGATTATTGGTTCTCGCTCTCAAAATCTGGTAAGTTGTGCATGGATCATGGCGAGTAGCATGCGCTTCCACATGCTGGGAGTCTCGGCAGTGTCAGGCACAACGAGCCACATGATAAGATGCGTGGATTGACTGACTCAGAAGTGGAGGCAGCTGAGACTTGTCCTCCGCCACCCAGATTGAGGTGATTAACAATGCCACCACAAGGACCTACTAAGTAGTGGGAATTGGGCGTTCCAAATTGGGGGGAAAGGGGGATATAAAAGATAGATAAAGCATCAATTAAAAACATTAAACTACATTAATAATTACATTTTGTTGCATTGGAGCTAAAAAAGCTAAAAATGAAAGTGAAAAGGGATAAAAAATAGGAAATTGCAAAATGGCCTATTCGTTTCTATGAAAATCACTTGAATGACCATTACATCGCAATTACGACTTCTAACCTAGTGAGTCCAAACTTCCCAGGAGGACTTGAACACAGCATAACATACCTGAAATAGTCTTTATACTGGTTATGTGTTAAACATGCAGATTTGACATATGATTTATATGAAGAAAAACAGAAGTCCATAACAAAATGGAACATTGAAGGAGGGAAAGGAGTCATATTTAGTGACCAAAATAGATACTTGTGGGTGTGTTATTTTCATTTAGGCCAATAAGCAACCTACCAGCAACTACCTCCCTAACTACCACCCTAGCAACTGCACAGAGAACAACATAGCAACAGCATAGCAACAACCTGGCAACCACCAGAAACACACTAGCAATCACATACTGTAGTAATGTGCAGAGCAGAGCACCTTGGCAACTGCATAATATGCTCCAGCAACCACCCAGTACACCCTGCACGCAATAGCAAATAGTACTGAGAACACCTTAGCAACTACCCAGAACCCCGTAGTTTTGCTTAGGTAAGCACCATTTACTACATCTTCAGAAAATGTAGGCTAAAAATAAATATTCTTCTGTTACTATCTGTTTCAGGTTAAATGCATTTAGCAAATGTGACATGAGCACATATGGCTATTATATTCTCATCTTACTTTGGTTTAATGTAAAAGCTAACCACATTGAATGACTTGCTATGTGATTTTAATTCAAATTTGTGATTTGCAAAACAAATCCTTCAGACCACTTATTTAATATTTTTGACCTATTCAAAGGAATCTACATTTAAAAGAACATTTGAATAGGTAAAAAAGATAATTTCACAAATCAGACATCATTATCGCCAAATCTGCATACAATTTACACGTAGAGCTGTTATTTTTTGCGGTTGCAAAAGTAACAAAAGGGTCGGGAGAAATTAATTGGAGTAAAGTATTACTTTTCTCTTTAAAATGTAGTGAAGTAAAAGTGAAAGTCAACAGAAATATTTATACTCATAAAAAGTATAGATATTAAAAAACTGTACTTAAGTCCAGTAACAAAGTATTTGTACTCTATTACTATACATCTCTCTGTGAATCTGCATAAGCCGTTCAAAATAGCGCGTGCGCCTTTTTTTAAGACGTTTTATCTTAAATATTATATTTTGACAAACATTTTGGTTTTAATATTAAATGTGTTCATAGTCACCGAATAGGCACAGAAAAACATTTAACTACATTCAATGAATTATTATGTAGCAACACTGTCAAAATTGCCCATGCCCATGGAGACCGTTTCCCCATCACTGCCAGTGCCCAAGGCCACAGAGGTTGTTTATCTGTCACTGCCAGTGCAATGGCCATGGATGCCATTTTCCAGTCACTGCCAGTGCTGGCCACGACTCCGCCTCCAGAGACACTATTCCCTAAACCTCCAGCGGCTCCACCCACCATGCCTCCAGCTCCACCTCCTGAGTCTCAAATTTCTGATCCTCCAGCGGTTCCGCCCGCTCTGCCTCTGGCTCCTCCGCCATTCACTTCCATTGTAAGTGCTTCAATGTAACCTATATTTTTGCTTTTTTAAAGAAAAGGAGGGACAAGTCAAAATGATTTTTTGTGATAATCAACATTATGCCACATATGCTATTGATTGAACATAACTTTGAACCCGGAATATTCCTTTAAGTGGTACGCAAAAAAACAGGGTACCTCTTTAACATACACATTTCTCAGCAAAGAAGGTAGCCTAACACGCATAAAAACAAGTAAGTCCCTTTTGACTAATAATTTGTATAAATAATAGATAAACAGGCAAACATATTATTAACAGTAGGCCTACAGCACAATAAAACAGGACACTAATCATTAAACAAGCATTTCATGCATGCATAAATATCATGCACCGTTCTGCTCAGGTCTTTACAGTATTTTCCTTAATAGGTTATATTATACTTCTTTTCAGTTTAAGATCATGGGCACAGCAGTCCTACTTATTGCACTGTAGGTAAATTAGGTGTCCAAAATCATTAGTCTCGCTGCCTTTTTTATACACCCAGCTGCTGGTTTCTCAGCAAATCTCAAGAAGTCTATTGCATCCCCTGTTTGGCTGAAGTATTAAATTAAATTGGTTTGACTGGGCCATGAGATTGGGTCAAAGCAACATAGAGGCTGTTGAGGGTTCATATTATATTCCTCAGTTAAGTTGACTGACTAGCATCAATTATCTATTAGGCTTCCTTTAATTGTTTTTAAACAGAGGAGTCTCCTCCATTTAAGAACCAGCTGTAAGAACACCAAATCTCATCTTTCAGTTATTATCTCTACACATAACTATGGACTTAGGTTGCAGTTATATGCAATCCTTATACACAATGATGGCAGTGCATCGCAAATCTGTTTGATCATCATGTTCATTGACACTTATTTATGCATGAAAGTTTGCTGTGACACAGAGACAAGAAACAACACCATTGATAAATTATGAATCACAGTTTTTATGGACTTACATCTTCCACTGAAAATCAAGGCATTTTTAGTTACACGCCACAGTAACAGACATCAAGTGACAGGATTGTGCAATGTGTGTAGTTATTTCTATCAACCTCAACTCTCATCACTTGCACATCCTCATATTTATAATATTTAGCCAACAGACAAACCCAGAACTCAAAAGTAATCATTCGGTTTACACTGAGAATGATGGATCAATGATTAATTAAATATTCTTTGCTTTTTAAGGACTGTCACGGGTAATTATATTGACTGTGCTGTCTCCTGAATGCATGATCATTTGGGAGCTTGTTATGGGCATATCTGCAGTGTCAAGTGTGCTTTCATCTGGCACAAGGACTTCTGGTGCCGAGGGGAAAATGGAAAATCTCTCCCTCAGTCTAAACCTCCTGCATACACTACTCTGCCTGCTCGATTTTGAATAAATCCTTTAGCTGCGGTAAGTATTGATTTAGAAATAGCTGCAGCACACAGAAAGCACATGCCTTCTGGACTTCATGGTGTAGAGAAAGGCTGATTAATGATACACATGGATTTACCCAAGGGTAGTTGACACAACATGTACATGGACTTTTCTTTAATAATCAGGAGTTTAGGTTAAAATCTAGATGAATGTAAAGGGAAAGTGTACATCTCAGGTGCTAAAACTGGTCAAGAAGTTTTTCACCATTTCTGAACTTTCTGATCTTTTTGTATTCACTAGTTCATTTTAAAATGTCCTGCATTGTGACAAAGTAGCCTACAAATATTCTATGTAGTTTCTCAATGTACATGAAGTCATGAATGCTTTATGAATAATAATAATAAAGATTGAGCTAAATGCTATTCATGGCACAGAGCAGGACATGTCAACTTTCCAAAAGTGTTCCAACTATCTTCAAACCATCAATTGATAGGTGAAAACATGCAATGGCTACCCCATACTCATTTCCATAGATAGATGGATAGCCCACTACCCCAACCTCAATCCAAAATCCATTGAGAAAGAAATCTCATACCTAGATATACCCTGTATGCTATAATTTAACTAAGGTAATGAACACTATACCCATACGATTCCTACAATATTTGGGCCTTAGCTATCCATATTCAATGTGACGTTTGAGCCTGTTTCTGAAATCACATCAAGCCAAGCCAACCCGTACTTTAATACTGATAAAGCAGTAAATCATAATCTACCGTCAATAAACGTTTAGTTTAGAAAAGTTTAGAAAATTCCACAATGGGGCTTCACTGGTCATTGTTAGCTTTTCATTTCATCCTATATTCTTAGTATTTTTAGTCAACCCAGGCTCTTTACAGCGGAAAAAGTCAATGTTGTGTTTTTGAGTGTTTTAGTAGTTTTACCAGTTTTAATCTGTACTTTGCAAGCCCCTCAGAACAGGCTGTGGATGTGGTTCGCTCATTCAGCATGAGGCATGTGAATCAATTTTTGTAGGTACGCTGGCCTAGCTCGTCATACTTCTATTGTTTTGTCCAATCTTTTTTTGCTTATTTACTTGAGTGAGTATATGCTAAAAACCCTTTTGTGGTGTTTCCTTCGAGAATGAATCAGTGATTTTGAACAAACCTATCAAGTGAATGAATCATTCTCGTTCACTTCCATTGATATAGTCGTGAACGTCTCTGTGTTTTAAACTAATTAGATGAATTAATGATTCAGTGACTCATAACACATAAATGCTAATTAGTTTCCACTTACTGTCGTAAAAATTTACAGTGCACAACTGTTGACTGAACGAATCTCTTTGGTGAACGTGTTTAAAACACTACAAATTAATCAGAATTCCCACCACAATAAAACACCGCAAGCTTGCAGCCACTTGCCCTACAAGTTGAAACCCCAGGAATAGATGAATGATTGATGTGAGCCTCATAACATTTTTCTCTTTGCAGATGGCTTGATTGAGAAGTGCTGCTGTAGGTCTAATGCATGGCCCCTCAGGGTCTGTGGGGGAGATAGGTGCTTTTTGATCAGCAATCATTGTACAGGGGTCTTCTCTTGGGTATGGGTTGCTCAATCTAGGGAAAAGGGCAGATATTGTAATTTTATGAATTGATCCTCTGTCAAGATCTCTGTCACTGTGTCCAGCTGTAGTCCCTCACTAGTGATTTACCACATCACAGTCTCAGATAGTGCCATACAGAATATAATTTGTATGAAAGTGTGTGTTAATACATGTGGGAGTGCACACATTTTTGTTTTCTCTGCTTTCTATGCAAATACACCTTTTGTTGTAGCTATTTTCTATGCAAATACACTTTCTCTTCTCTCATAAACAATAACTTACTTTCTGTTGAAAGAACCAGGCTGGCCCAGCAGCATTTACAATCTATGACACTTTCTCAGGGAATGTGTATTTGTGTATTGTCACTCTTGCTTTTTGCCTCTTTCCCATTTGCTGGTTACTCCATGGGGCGAGCTGAGTCAGACAAGTTGAGGGCAGGGTTTGTGGGGTGGGGTATTTTTAGATGTAATTTACGATTTACCTACTACCCCCCTCAGGGATCAGCACCTGGGAGGAAATAAGAACAGTGATGTATGAAAGGATGAGCAATAATAAGTAAAATAAAGCAAGAAATAATGCACAGGGACAATAAACATGTAAAGATTAACACCATGAATAATTGAGTGGGGTGAGCGGTGCAGAGGACAATTAAAGGTTATATTGAACAGCTATGCACTTCATGATTGAGAACACTGATTTAATATAATCACACTGTCACATAATAATGTCTTTAACTGCATAATGTACCAACGCTAGTAATGCTATCTTTAAGATAAGGAGAAACATATATTACTTATATCTCTGACAACACATAAGTATGTCTTTAACTGAATGATATACCAATGCTAGTAACACTATCTTTTAGATAAGGAGAAATATATATTATTTACATCTCTGACAACACATAAGTATGTCTTAAACTGAATGATATACCAATGCTAGTAACACTATCTTTTAGATAATGAGAAATATATATTACTTACATCTCTGACAACACAAATTAATGTCTTTAATTGCTGGATGCACCAATGTTAGTAACGCTATCGTCTAGGTTACGGATGTAACCTCCGTTCCCTGATGGGCCAGTCCCCACGAGGATGCAACACTCCTTGTTAAGTGTGCTTGAACCCGCAAGGGGGTGGACGGCCTGGGTGTGATAGGCCAATGAAATGGCTTCCACCACCCAGTGGGAAAGCCTCTGTTTGGAGACAGCGTTCCCTTTCCGCTGTCCACCAAAGCAGACAAAGAGCTGCTCAGAATGTCTAAAGCTCTATGTGCGGTCCAAGTAAGTATGCAAAGCACGTACAATCTACACTGGCCACTGCAACGAAGTGGCTGGGTCTGCCTCCTCCCGGGGAAGTGCTTGCAGGTTCACTACCTGGTCTCTGAAGGGCGTGGTAGGAACCTTGGGCACGTAGCCCAGTCGTGGTCTTAGGATCACATGTGTGTCTGCCGGACCGAACTCTGGGAAAGTGTCGCTAACACAGAACGCTTGCAGGTCCCCGACCCTCTTGATGGAGGCGAGCACGATCAGCAGTCCAACTGATTCTAGCGGCTCGAAGGGTGGTCTCTGAAGGCCCGTGAGGACCACTGAGCCGGGAAGGATTTAACCTCCGGCCGCCTCTTAGGAACCTGATGATTAAGTCGTGCTTACCCAAAGACTTGCGTCGTGGTGGGCTGCAATAGCAGCAACATACACCTTCAAGGTGGATGGGGACAGCCTCCCCTCCAACCTCTCCTGCAGGAATAGGAGCACTGACCTAACTGCGCATCTCTGTGGGTCTTCAGCCCAAGAAGAACACCAATTCACGAACAAACGCCACTTCAGGGCGAAAAGTTGCCTGGTAGAGGGGGCGCTGGCTTGGCTGATCGTGTCTACGACAGCAGGTGGTAGACCAGCAAGATCTTCCGCGTTCCGTCCGGGAGCCAGACCTGGAGGTTCCAAAGGTCTGGGTGCGGATGCCAGAGCGTGCCCTGTCCCTGAGAAAGAAGGTCTTTCCTCAGGGGAATTCGCCAGGGAGAGGCTGTTGTGAGGAGTACGAGGTCCGAGAACCAGGCCCGGGTGGGCCAGTAAGGAGCCACTAGGGTGACTTGTTCCTGGTCCTCCCTGATCTTGCACAGCACCTGTGCAAGAAGGCTCACTGGGGGAAATGCGTACTTGCGCAGCCCCGAGGGCCAGCTGTGTGCCAGTGCGTCTGCCCCAAGGGGAGCCTCTGTTTGGGCATACCAGAGCGGGCAGTGGGAGGTCTCTTGGGACGCAAACAGGTCTATCTGTGCCTTGTCGAATCATTCCCAAATCAGCTGAACTGACTGGAGGTGAAGCCTCCACTCTCCACCGGGCCAGCGTTGTTGTGACAGCCCGTCCGCCATCACATTGAGGTTGCCGGGGATGTGAGTGGAGCCAGCGACTTGAGTCACGGCTGGCTCCAAAGGAGGAGACGACGGGCGAGTCGCGACATGTGGCTGGAGCATACGCCGCCTTGACGATTTATGTACACTACCGCAGTGGTGCTGTCTGACCTGACTAGGACATGTTTGTCTCGAACTAATGGGAGAAACTTCCACAGGGCAAAGAAAACAGTCAGCAACACTAGGCAGTTGATGTGCCAGCGCAGCGGGGCCCCTTTCCAATGGCCCGCGGGGTGATTGTTACCCGGTGCATGCCGTGGCGCCATGCTCGTATTGGGACTCGAGTCTGAAGCCAGTGCTGAAGCGGTCTCATATGCAAAAGTTTTAAAGGGACCTTTGTGCCTGGCCTGAAGGTGGCGTGGCAGTCCAGCACTGACTGCTTACACTCGTTGGAGAGACGTGCTAACATTGAGACTGAGTCTAACTCTATGCCAAGAAAAGAGATACTCTGAGTGGCCATCTGCATGTCAGACTCAGCCTTGGCGTGCTGGCCCGAAGGCGGCACCCAGGGGAGTCCTCAGCGTCAGACGCCGCACTCTCAGAAGCAGCGGTGAGCTCATCCACCTCGAGCTCTAGAGGATAGGCAGGCTGGCTGTAAGGCGAGCTGCTGTTGCCTCGAGCACGGACAGAAGTCAACGAGGGGACGTACCCAGCGGAGCTGCACCCCATATCGACTACATCGCTAGCCGCCCCCGTCCTCGGCTGGAGTGGCGTGCTTTCTGTTGAATGCGAGACGTGACCGCAACGTTGCCATGGTCATCCTCTCGCAGTGAGAACATGAACCATCCACAAACGCTGCCTCGGTGTGATCGCAACCCAGACACACGAGACAACACCTGTGGCCGTCTGAAGCGGAGAGCACTCTACCAAATCCAGGAACTACGCAAGGGCGGAAGGGCATCTTTACAAAGACGCGTCCTGAAAAGGACATTCAACGCCAGCTGCGTATTGCTCTTTTAGAGAAAAATAACTATTTTAGAGAAATCACTCTTTTATGGAAACTCTTTTAGATTCTTTGCGCTGTCGAAGCGCCCAGGGGCAAACTGCACTGCCATGCAGAGAATGGAGAAAGCCGCTGTAATGTGCCGTAGATCCTATGTCCGAGCGGCGTATGCAAATACTGTCTGCCTAATTCCCATTGGCCTTTTTTCATAGATCAGAGGTGTGCCTCAAGAGAGAACCCTAGTGTTGCTTCTTCGACACAACGTCGAAGTGAGAGACAGACAGGGAACTTTTAGATAAGGATATATATATATATATATATATATATATATATATATACCTTATTTAAAAGTTCCCCGTCTGTCTCTCACTTCGACGTTGTGTTAAATATATTATGTTAAATTGTTGCAAAATTAGTAATTAAATTATTCAAATATCTTAAAATTAGTAATATAATTATTTATTAAAATAAAAAATCTATAAAATGTTTGTTTAAATAATTAAACACTTGCAATTTTAGAAAATTAATTAAGTGTCATATAAGGAGAAATAAGAGGCGAAATCATAAATAAATAAATAAATACTAGGCATGTTTTTGCAGCTGATATAATTTTGGCATGACTCACTAAAGGCATTTTCTCTCCCAGTAACATCCTAAAACCATTTTTTTTTTGTCAGCATGAGGAGAAACCTCTTCATTATACTGATGTCTGATCTCTCTCATCTTCGACGTTGTGTCGAAGAAGCGACACTAGGGGTCCAATTCAAATCAAGTCTCTGAGTGAGTGTATGAGGAGTTAACATAGTACTTGCTTGGCACACTTAAATATTTATTGACTGACTGATTGATTGCCTCAGTCTCACACCAACAGTCAACACCTGCTATACAGCAGAACATTTTAACTGAAGTCTTAGTGTGAAGACTCTGACTCTGTAGTTTTCTGACACTTTTGCTTTATCTATTTTTGCTCTCTTTCTTACACTAATAGACTCAGCTCTTTGGTCATACAGGAAACCACCACTGCTGTCTGTCAGCTCTGCAGTAATCAAGCAGCCTCCTTATTCACATTTGCAGATTTCCATTTCCAAATAGCCTTGTTTTTCACAATGAAAGGAAATAAAGGCATTACCTTTGCTGCCTGTCAGGGAAGCTTACTAGCTTTGCCACCTCTGAAAACAGGAGATAATGTAGAAGAGAAAATGAGGCAGCCATGTGTCAGAACGCAGCAGAGACGCATTAACCTCTGTAAGTCACAGGCTCAGCAGAGGCAAAAGCCTTTTCCTCTCTATCTCTCTGATTGTCACTTTTTCTCTTATTTCCTCTTTCTCTCTCTCTGATAACTGATCAGCACTTCCTGCAAGACTGAAAAGCAATCGCATGAGCTCTACACATTGTAATATTCTGTCATTTCCAAATGACCTTAAAATGTGAAGAAAACACAATCAGCAAGCATTGGTGAAAGAGAGTGATTCTCAAAACAGGTCCTTCAGACCTCTCTTTATTATCTTATCTCTCGAGACTGCCAGGATGAATATGAGAATAATCATGAGATCGTTTGGTACTTCACTTTATTTGCTTTTTTCATGTTTTTTTTTACCCTTTCTTTTTCAATCATTTTTGCCACATTTTGTCAGTGACATCCTATTTTGCTGACAAGTTAAATACAGTGAGCGTCAGGGACAGGGATGTTTTCTTTGAGGAAATAAGGGCAGCAGTGTCTAAAAAAAAACTGTATGAGAAAATAATCACCGGTACAAAAATGAAACAAGAGAAACATGACCACATGTATATGAGATCAAATACTATGTGAAGCTCATTTTTCTTAAGTAACTCTATCCAACAGTGACACCAGTGGATAAATTAGGGATGCAGGATCTCTTTTGCCTCCTTTGAGGTCTGTGTATTTTTATTGAGGTCCTAAAGCATGGTGTGAGTTGGGGGCAATGATGAAATACAAGCATAAATTCATGTGAGAGTTGGCAATACTTCAAAGTCCCTGTGATTTGCTGATAACCCAGTAAATACGATTATGCCCTATCAACTATCATGTTCTCAACCAATCCACTAATCACACTGCAGTACATGGGTCAAACTGGTAGGTGTACAGATACATTCACCCAGTTGGACATTACTACATTAGGTCATATCCGAATTCAAAATTCTTAAGGCAGATGCTATTTGCCCCCCTGTGCAAATACTAACATACAGTATGGGCATCACTGCAGTGTGTTTATTGTGTTTATTTAGAGTCCCACAGACACACTACATTAACCCATACCCCTGAACCTAACCTTAACTTCCCTAAGAAACAAATTACCTTGGTTTTACTACAGTAACCAGAGTTTCACCATGGTATTTTTGGTCAATTTACAGTAACCACAAAATGAACAATGTTTATTATATTACCACCATGTTATTGTAGTAATACCATGGTTTATTGAATTAAAACTATGGTTTCTGCCAAATAAAATACATGGTTACTACAATATTAGTAATGCAGTGATGCAATGTACACACAAGCGATGCAGAGCCATGTGAACAAGTGCGATCGAGAGACCTCGCCTCCGGATCAAACCCTTCTCTGCACTCCTCGACATTCACTGTGACCAAATCGATGCGATGAAATGAATATTTATATTCATTTTTATCTAGTATTGTGAAAAGTATTAAGGAAATATTGAGAGTGAAAACAGGAAATCGGATATGAAAAGAGTTGGACAAAATGCCGATTTGAACCGCTGTCGCTAAGAAAACACCCACACCACAGCAGCAACTATTAATATTTAGTTTGTTGTGTTTTTCTTTATTTCCACCAGACTACTGATGTGCAATTAGCTCTGTGGTAGGTGCTATTTACACTGGGGTGCAAATAGGCACTCCGAATTCTTAAATCAAGCATGCTGCTCTGTGCCTGTGACCTGATGATGGGCTTTACCAAACATACTAATAATAATAATAATAATAATAATAATAATAATAATAATAATAATTATTATTATTATTATTATTATTATAAAAGTAGAGGTAGCAGTATGGTATAAACATAAAAATATTATAGTATGCATTGAAGGATGGTAATGTAAATGGTAAATGGTGTTCCATATGCCTATAATCTTGTAAACATCACATAGAACTGAAACATGAATCTACAGTAGACTAAAAAAAAGAAAAAAGAACCCCCCCAACGCAAATAAATACAAAAAACAAAGAGAGGACTATGTGTCCTCATTTCAGAGGTCCATGACATGCCACTGGTGAGAATGTAATTATAGTATTATGTGTTTTTTTCATACCTTCTCTTTTTCGCCTTAGGTTTTTGACCTCAAAATTCCCCCTACAATGCTTTCTCTTTTTTTAATAACTCATCACTATTCCCCCACTCTATTACTGTAACATTCTGCACTGAAATGTGCTTGCCAAGGCATATATATCTTATTTTTCATGTTCAAAACACGACATACAGTCATGTGGAAATGCATTGTTGATGCACACAGGGAGAAATGCAGTAAAATGAGGTGGATTTGCCGTGTTCATTTCGAATTCAAATGAATTTTGCTGATTCAGTCAAATCCCTGTTGAGACAGCAAGCTAGGTTTTTAGCTTTCCAGGCCTATGGAAAAAAAAATCATGAAAAATAAATAAAAAATACTATTCATCCTAAAAATTATTAGATAGCATTTCTGGATTGAGTTCAAACCCTGCACTTATTAAAATGTCATCCACTGACTGTTTAAATTCATTGTGCTAAAATTACTGTGGCAAAGACCAGTATCTTTTTTTTTTATCAAAATGTTATTCAAAGCTGCTCACAGTGTTAATGTACACACATACATTTGTATAACACACAACAGGAGTTGAGAGAATTTTAGCCTCAGTCAACATTCACATTCATTGTACGCAGAAAACAAAACATGCAATTATAGTGAATGGTGACCATTATGACATACATTTTGGTGTTCAAAGAAGAAAGAAAGTCATATATGTCTGAAGTGTTTTCACTTGCTTTAGAATATATTCTAAGTGGATAATGTGATGTTTAGCTTATTAACTGTTTAATAATTGTCAAAAAAGCCTGTAACTCCATAATGCTGATACTTTAGAAGGTTGCAAGACCAACTTTTACTATAACACATCATTTGAAAAACAATTAAAAAAAATGTACGCTTGTATTACAGCCCCACCTACATTTACACACTTATTCTAATGTGATTAGATTGTGCATTAGCTCACCTCATAGAGTGTTGCACTTTGGACTAGGTAGACCCCAGATTGAGCCAGCCAAAGACACAAGCAGAAATGTGAGACAAAAGTGTATTGTAAGCAACGTGAAATTATGTGGTTGCTCCAGAAAATTTACTTTTGTAGTCACTAACACTATCGGTTAATTTTAGGTTAAAAATTTAGGTTACGGATGGTGAATTTTACTCATTAAAACCTCTACCTTATATTCACCTTTAAAACCTTGTCTGAATATAACAACATTTCACTTGCTTTTGGCACCCCCACAGGACATTTCCTTGGGAAAATGCAGTGAAACGTGCAATGAAGAACGTGATTTTGATTTTGTAAAAATGTTGCCATGGTCACATAATGTTCATGAGATCTAGCTGCTCAGATGTGTTTAACCATCTACACAAGTTCAGTATATTAACCACACGTGTAAACCTGGCCTTCGTCATACCAGACCAAATGAAAATGTTTTATTCCACTAAATGTGTATCCTACCCGCACAGATGGTGGTCTTCTGAGGAAACTCGCAGTCCTGCAGTCATTCTTTAATTGTCTCTCTTTTTCAAGCCAAAGACAGGGAGAATGAGATCCAAATAGGTCAATAAAAGACGTGCTTCTGCTCTCCGTGCTCCCCCACCACCACTGCTACATTAATATTCAGACCATCTGCACAGCTTAACATGCAAGCACACAAACGCACATATCCTTTCCCCCTAGTCCATCCACTTTTTCTTCATTGAATAATTGTGGGTATAGTTTCAAAGGAAAGCTAATTGCTTTCCTTTGAAAATACTAAGGAAGAGTGCTTGACTTGTAGTCAGCAATGCAGGGTTGGTTTGAGAAGTCACATTTAATTTATTTTTCATTGTTTTCAAGGACTTTCTCAGTAAGAAGTTGGTTATTTTGTTAGAAAACAAGCAGATAAAATGGGATGTTATATGAAAGGAAGAAGAGGAGTTGAGAGGGGCTCTGGAGACGATGCTGAGGGAGGCTCTGGAGGCAGAGCTGAGGGAGGTGGCGCCGTAAGAGGTTTCAGAGGCGAAGACCTGGCAGTCTCTGGAGTCCCTGGGGCAGAGCCGTAGGAGGCTCCGGAGGCGGAGCCATAGGAGGCTCGAGGGACGGAGCTCTAGAAGGCTCTGGAGTCTTTGGGAGTAGAGCCGTAGGAGGCTCTGGAGGCGGAGCCGTAAGAGGCTCTGGGGGCGGAGCCCTGGGTGGCTCGAGAGACTTGAGGAGCAGAGTCCTAGAGAGCCCGGGAGGTGGAGCCGTAGGAGGCTCAGGAGGCGGAGCCGTAGGAAGCTCTGGAGTCTCTGGGAGCAGAGCCGTAGGAGGCTCGGGAGGCGGAGCTGTAGGAGTCTCTGGAGGTGGAGCCGTAGGAGGCTCGGGGAGAAGGGCCGTGGAAGACTCGAGAGGCTCTGGAGGTGGAGCCCTGGAAGGCTCGAGAGGCTTGGGAGGTGGAGCCCTGGAAGGCTCGAGAGGCTTGAGGGGCGGAGCCCTAGAAGGCTCGAGAGGCTCAGAGGCGGAGCCCTGAAAGGCTTGAGGGGCGGAGCCCTGGGAGGCTCGAGAGGCGGAGCCCTGGAAAGCTTGGGAGGCTCAGAAGGCGGAGCCCTGGAAAGCTCGGGAGGCTCAGAGCTCTGGAAAGCTCAGAGCTCTGGAAGGGTCGGAGCTCTGGAAGGGTCGAGAGGAGGAGCCTTGGGAGGCTCGAGAGGCGCTGACTCTTGGACGGTCATGGCCACTGGCGCTGGCTCGGGGATGGTCGAGGCTACAGGCGCTGGCTCGGGGATGGTCGAGGCTACAGGCGCTGGCTAGGGGACGGTCGAGGCTACAGGCGCTGGCTCGGGGATGGTCGAGGCTACAGGCGCTGGCTCACTGACCTCTGAAGCGACAGGCGCTGGCTCACTGACCTCTGAAGCGACAGGCGCTGGCTCACTGACCTCTGAAGCGACAGGCGCTGGCTCACTGACTTCCTCGCTCACCGTGGAAGGCGTGGACGCTGGCTCGCTCACCGTGGAAGGCGTGGGCGCTGGCTCGCTCACCGTGGAAGGCGTGGGCGCTGGCTCGCTCACCGTGGAAGGCGTGGGCGCTGGCTCGCTCACCGTGGAAGGCGTGGGCGCTGGCTCGCTCACCGTGGAAGGCGTGGGCGATGGCTCGCTCACCGTGGAAGGCGTGGGCGATGGCTCGCTCACCGTGGAAGGCGTGGGCGATGGCTCGCTGACCGGGGCAGACGAGGGCTCTGGCTTGCAGACCGGGGCAGACGAGGGCTCTGGCTCGCAGACTGGGGCAGACGAGGGCTCTGGCTCGCAGACCGGGGCAGGCGTGAAGGGACGAACCACGGGCGAATGGAGTACCAACATCATCCTCCCGTACGTCCACAGTGAGCGGCGATCCGCTGACTCGCAAGGTCTCCTCCACGAAACTGAGGAGTGTCCAGCAACCATTCGCCAGCGGCAACAGTTCCCTCAGAGACTCGTGTAAGTTACCCCGGAAGAATGCCACCAGAACGTAGTCGGGGAAGTCAGAGATGCGTGCCAGCTCCAGAAAATCTTGGACGTGGTCCTCTAAAGGGCGGTCCTTCTGCCTGAGGCAAAGGAGCCGGAAATTCGCCGAGCAAGCTGCTAGATCCATGTGGTGGTCAATCGTTCTGTTACGAATGAGGCAGCGAAGCAGATGAGGAGAGCGGATCTAAATGCAAGCTCACTTTATTAAAACAGTCAAACCAATAAAACACAAAGGAAAACCCTCAATGAGGAAATAAACATAAAACTAAGAACACGATGAAAACAAAAACTGAAAACTCGGGCAGGGAACGCGCACAAACACAAACACAAACACAAACACAAACACAAACACAAACACAAACACAAACACAAACACAAACACAAACACAAACACAAACACAAACACAAACACAAACACAAACACAAACACAAACACAAACACAAACACAAACCAACCAGGCTAACAACAACATTCAAAGACAGACAAGGAGAAAACAAGAAGCAGGGCTTAAATACACAGGGAGTGATGACTAAATTGGATACAGGTGAGAACAATGAACAAAATGGCAGTGATGATGACAGGTGGATACTGGGAAGTGTAGTTCTTTAACAATAGACTAGTGAGACACAGGGCAGACAACAGAGGAACGTGACAGTATCTAGAACACATTTTAAATCCACATAAAGGGAGATTCAGAGAAAATCGTGAGCCTGAAACTAATTAGTTAAAGGCATTGATTTATCTTTTTACTTGTTTAAAACCTAAAAAGATCAGAATTATAACAGTTGGATTCCTATATATTGGAATGGGTTAGGATGGTTTTAAAATGAAATTTGTATCTATTAATGTTGCCTTGTGACATTTTTGAAGGTAAGCAAAAAGGATATGACTTTTGCTTGAGTGAGAGAGAGAGAGAGAGAGAGAGAGAGAGAGAGAGAGAGAGAGAGAGAGAGAGACTGTGAGACCTGAATGGAATAGAGTCTGCAAAATTGACTACACTGAGTAAATGATGGATAGAACAGTGAGAGGAGAACCTTTGAGCCAGACATATGGAGTTGAACAAACAGTGGAGGAAAAGCCAATAAAGAGAAGTATATATTGTCCATAGCAGGAAATTATTGGCCTGGATGACCTCTTTACAAAGTTTCCCCAATTCTGCAACAGCAAATTGGAGATCAGTAATGGAGCAATGGTAGAGGATAAATACTGCATAAATGCTATTCCTGTATTACTTGTTATGTTAGAATACTTCACTTAAAGACATGATTCAACCAAAAATGTTAATTATCTCATCATTTACCATGCCATCCCAGATGTGTATGATTTTTATCTTCTGCAGAACACAAATTATGTTTTTTAGAAGAATATGTCAGCTCTGTAGGTCCCTACAATGCAAGAGAACAGGTCCAAAATTTGAATGCTCCAAAAAGCACTTAAAGGCATCATAAAAGTAATCCACATGACTCCTGTGTTTTAATACATGACTTCAGAAGTGATATGATAGGTATGTGTGTGAAACAGATCAGCATTTAAGTAATTTAAGTAGGGGGTGATATGCATGAAAAATGTGAATCAACAATAACACAAGAAAAATAATGTAAAAGCTGAAGTGGAGAGTTTATAGTAAAAATCATATCGCTTCTGAAGACATGGATTTAACCACTGGAGTCTTATGGATTACTTTACTGCTGACTTGTGTGATATTTGGAGCTTCAAAATTGACCACCATTCACTTGCTTTGTATGAACCAAAAGAACTGAGAAATTCTTCTAAAAATCTTAATTTGAGTTCAGCAGATGAAAGAAAGTCAAAAACATCTGGGATGGCATGAGAGTGAGTAAATGATCAGAGAATTTTCATTTTTGGGTGAACTATCCCTTTAATATACAGAGTCCATACAGAGTGTACAACATATTATGGCTCTGTTAGTTTGGCCATCCCAAGCAATATGACGCAGTAACATATGCTTAACCAATGGTGTAAGTTTAGTGTGGGACTATCTGTTAGCCCGAACAATATAAGATTAGGGTAGTGTTCCTGTTTAAAACAATTCTTATTTTTCCTGTTCCAGTTGGAGACACCAGCCATCACTTGATAAAATAAATCCTAAATCTCCTGACATTAAAGCAAGGGGTTTCACATTTCTCTGAGAATTACAAATGGGAACATTGTTTACTTTCACCCAGAATGCAGGGAGGATTTACAGTGTTCCACAGTATTATTTATTAGGGATTTAATGGAGCTTGTTTCTGCTTCAAGAGTTTGTATGAATATTTTGGTCTCTTGTTAAGCTTTAGTTTCATATTCAGGTGTATATTCACATTCTTTACAACATTTTCAGAAATCAGTGGCTGGTCTGAATATTTTGGATATGCCATGAGACATGGCTTGTCTCGTGTTGTTGCCATTGTCTTGTCCTTTAGGATAGTTCACCCTTAAATGAAAGTGGAATGCAAAAGAAGAAGTTTAGCAGCATGTTCAAATTGTAGTGTAAAACAACTTCCACATTGGTCTGTGTCAATGCCCATAGTGTAGAATTATTTTGGTTTATTGATGGACAATTCAAATGATCTAAACAGACCTACCTGATCTTCCAATCATTTGGGATGATGAAATAAAGAAACAAGAGTATGTGTTTAGGCACTTCACAGACTCTAAATACTGTATTTTCCAAAAGATATTTAGAATAAGAACTAGCAATGCCTTATCCACTAATGAATCATTCCTTTGAGTAATTTTTTAAATTTTATGAATTGGTCAAATGGGTTGCAGTTCATTCTAAATTATTTGGACAGTGGTTTCTAATCCATTCAATCCACTGAAACAAAACCTAAAAATACATCTTATTGTTTTCCAGCAATGAAGAAAGTCTTTATAAAGTTCAACACCTGCATGTACAGCTTGTAAATGACTCAGTACTGCAGGTAAAGTCATTTTACAGTGTCAAAAAATCACAGCCTACATGAAAACTAAAAATGCACAATGGCAGTATCAAGGTGGTCTTTAAAGTACAGTACTTGTAAATAACTTGCTATGTGATATGATAATGTGATATGGTAATCATTCAACACTATGGTATTCAGTATAAAAAATACAATGGTGTGATAACACTTTACAATGAGGTTCCATTCATTAACATTAGTTAATGCATTTGGTATCATGAACAAACAATTAACAATATCATTTGTACAATAGTAACCTAGACATTCCCCTTCTGTCACTCACTCGACGTTGTGTCGATGTTGGTGCCCACGAGGATGCCACACTCCTCGTAGAGTGTGCTCAAACCCGCAAGGGGGTGGGCACGGCCTGGGTCTGATAGACCAATGCAATGGTGTCAACAACCCAGTGGGCAAGCCTCTGTTTGGAGACAGTGTTCCCTTTCCGCTGTCCACCAAAGCAAACAAAGAGCTGCTCGGAACATCTAAAGCTCTATGTGCGTTCCAAATAGGTGAGCAAAGCACGCACCGGACACAGCAACAATAGGTCTGCCTCCTCCCGCGGCAGCGCTTGCAGGTTCACTACCTGGTCCCTGATGGGGGTCGTAGGAACCTTGGGTATGTAGCCCGGTCGGGGTCTTAGGATGACATGAGCATCTGCTGGACCGAACTCCAGGCAAGTGTCGCTGACAGAGAACACTTGCAGGTCCCCAACCCTCTTGATGGTAGCAAGCGCAATCAGGAGGGCTGTCTTCAGGGAGAGGGCTTTTAGCTCAACTGACTCTAGCGGCTCGATGGGAGCTCTCTGAAGGCCCAATAGGACCACGGATTCCATGAGGGGAACAGGCATGGCCTGGGAGGATTCAACCTCCGGGCGCCTCTAAGAAACCTGATGATCAGGTTGTGCTTCCCTAAGGACTTACTGCATCATGGTGAGCCGAGGGAGCTCTGGTTTGGGTGATCATGTCTACGATGGCTGGTGGTTGACTACCTAGATCTTCCAAGTCCTGGAAGAAGGCCCTTCCTAAGGGGAATTCGCCAGGAAGGTGTTGTCGCGAGGAGCGTGAGTTCCGACTAACTTGTTCCTCACCCTCCATCGATTCTGAATCATCTGGACCATCTAGGGGTTGGAGTCTCCACTCTCCACTGAGCGTGGCATGTTGTGACAGTGCGTCCGCTATCGTATTGAGGATGTGAGTGGCGTGCAGTGATCTCGGCTGCTGCTGACTCCAGAGGAGGAGATGGCGGGTGAGTTGTGACATGCGACAAGAGTGAAAGTCGCCTTGTCTGAACGGATCAAGATGTGCTGGGAGGAATCTCTGCAGGGCAAGAAGTACAGTCAGCAACTCTAGGCAGTAGATGTGCCAGCCCAGCCGCGGTTCTGTCCAGGAGCCAGCGGCTGCGCGCCCATTGCACATGGCACCCCAGCCCAGATTCGAGGCATCTGTGGTGACCACGATCCATCTGGACACCTGCTGTAGGAGGACTACTGTCTGCAGATAACAGAGGTCTGTCCAGGGGCTGAATAGGTGACGGCAGAGAAGGGTGATGGTCACACAGTGGTGCCATGCTCATCTCGGGACTCGAGTCTGAAGCCAGTGCTGAAGTGTCTCATATGCATCAATCCGAGCAGCTCGACCGTCGCTGAGGATGCCATATACCCCTGGAGCCTCTGGAACTGCCACAGTAGAACCGCTGTGCCTTGTCTGAATGAACTAAGGCAGTTCAGCACCGGCTGCGTGTGCTCGCTTGTGAGGCACACTGTCATTGAGACTGAGTCGAACTCCATTCCGAGAAAAGAGATGCTCTGAACTGGGAAGAGCTTGTCATCGAGGTAATTGAGTGGAATGGTGGGTTTGATGGAGGGCCGTGGCATGCAGAGTGTAAGCGGCCCGTCCGGTGGCTCTGTAGGCTTTGGACGCCAGGGACGACGCCGTCCTACAGGCCTTGGAGAGGAGAACAGGGCGGTCCTGCCCGGTGGCCACGTTTAATGGGCACAGGCACACCGCAACCACTCTGTCCACCTGGGGGACCTCCGTGTACCCGTGGACCACCCTTCCGTCTAGGGTAATGAGAGCGGACGAGCGAGGAGATCGGCTTAGGGCAGTAAAAGATGCCCTCCACAACTTCGTCAGCTCGTCATGCGTGGCTGTGATTTAATTAATTATATCTGCACATAGAAGGTGTGTTCATAGGAAAGAATGCCCATAAACTATACTTTTCCCAAAGCTTGCTCCACATAACCACATTTCTGGTTTGTGCTGCCAGTGTTGCATGCTCAAGTAATGAGTTTCAATGTGCAGCTTTTATAATGGAAAACTGCTTTAATTCTTATAAAATAAATGACTTATTATACCAATACCATATACCAAAGACAGGCAATTTTACCAGGTCTTTTTAATATGACTGGAGGCAATTAAGACTGAGTAGTTAAGAAGCATGGGAACCCTGTTAATTAAGAAGACAGAACTTATTAAAGTGGGAGAGCTAAATGTGCATTATTTAATATTTCATTGTCACATTAAATTGCTTTCTATCCAAAATATATTCCCTCATTGCTGCTTAAACCAAGACATTACACCCCCAACTTAAACTTGCTGTAAATGAGAAAAACTTAGATGGATAAAACCCCCAAGCCATGTCCTTAGAGAGAACAAAAGCAGAGAGAGTTAGCTCTATACAATGAATGCTCCAGCAGAATAAACAGGGCCTAGCTTTGCTGAGGTGTTACTTTTGAAGAAAATTTTAAAATATGAATCACAATTAAAAGAATTTTAAAGACAAGATAGCAGCATTTTTTGCCCAAGCCTTTCATTCTTTCCTTATTGTGAAAGAGCCATATGAAAAAAATGGCTGAAATGTTCTCAGTTGCTTCAGAAGTGGTAAATTGGTATATCTGCAGTACATTGGGATTAGAGCTTGGCAAGAGTAGTCAAATCATTGTTTGTTCCTTAAAAACTTAAGGTACAAACATACAGAAGTGCAACATTACTCAAAATATATGTGCTATTAAAGCAAGTGATAACATAATTGTATTTCTGTTTTTGACATTGTGCTTTTAATGGTTCTTGTTGAGAATGGAGATGCATTCTATAAAATCATCTGGGGAAGGTGAAATGATGAGAGCAATGTCTCATTAAATGAACAAAACTGTTTTCTGTTGTACCAAACAGCTCTCCCAAAAGACTTTATTGATCGCAGCAAATAAGGTTGTTTGTAAAAACAGTACTTTATATTAATACGCTTTTGTTGTAGACAGAAGTATTTTGTTTGCCTTGGGAATACATTTTGGTTCAATTTCATTTATTTATTTATTTTATTATTTTCATATCTTAGCTTCAGTCTTTATTATATGCTATTAGATTAGGAGAGATTAGGGGGAACTCTAACTCTAATACATGTGCTAACATTGACCCATGAAAGAAATAGCTCCAAAGCTTCTGAATACTTGAGTGTTTATGATCTACAACGTTTGGGTTATTGTTCAATATTGGATTTGTGATTTGGATATTTGAATACAATTGTTTGCAAGAACTGTTTGCAACAAGAGATGCTTGCAATCCATTTGATCTTCCTGAACAAGTGACCATAAACTTCCAAAAAGTTCTGATTAAAAGTATACATTTTTACTGTTGACTTTTCAAAAAATAACATCAGTTTTTTTTTTTTTTTGCATTGCACCTGGTGTCACTTGGGCAGGGCTGTTAGAGCAGTCAGTGATGAGTCAATACACAATGGCCCAGATTCATAATGCATATATTTTCAAGTGTTGTCATTTTAAATCTGAATCATTAAGTCTAGTTTTAGAGGCATTACAGGGTTTGAACCTACAGAATGACTCACTATACCCTTTATGAATGCCTTTATCAACAACAATCTTACCATTTCAGTACAATGAACTTCTTTAATGGTGCACCTTTCAAGATTACTGTATATAAAAGTATAAGAAGTGTGAAAATATTAGGAAATAATGAAAAAATAAACACGACGCATATGCTATTTTACTGTGAAAACGTGTATGCAGGTAAAAGTTAAAAGAAATTGCTGGCAAGATTGGGTTTCCGTTAACATAATACACTCTCAATGTGCCACAACAGTGAACTAACTACACACTGCATTGTGTGACATACTTCATTTAAAAGATGTAATACACACGGTTATGCTGCTTTTATAATGAATCACATTTTTGTCACAGCACAAAAGTATCTCCTTAAGCAGGGAAATGCCATTGTCCTATGTTGAACTCCTTCCTTATTTAGGTGACTGTCTGAACATGCAGCACCAAAAGAACAAAACCTGTTTATTGGTTACGTTATATAAACTGTGATGTAACTAACACATTCACTGGATATACTTATGCCCTCAGAACCAAGTAGCAATCTGACTATTGAGCTGAAGGCCAAGCTATTAGCTTGCTGGGTAGTGAGCCTTCCACCCTTTCCAGGGGCCACAGCTAAAGTCAATTACAGTGGTGTCATCACCATCTTCAGGGAAAAGAGTGGCTGAGTATAATTGAGAGAAGCTAGCTTTCTTTGGTTACCCTACGTGTCTACTGGCACGGAAGAAATCCGCTCATGTTTTCTCAAAACGTTGTCATGATTTCAAGCTTGATTACACTTTGCGCACGTGTCTAGCTCTAAAAACTGTAATCAGGACACTGCAGATGGCAAGATTTAAAGTGAAAAAGGAGTTACATTTTGGTCTGTTCTCACCAAACACTGATTGTATCACTTCAGAAGACATGGATTAAACCACAAGGAACGTTTTATATTTGGGTGAACAATTTCTTTAAGACATCATCATGTTTGGTTGAGAGATACACAAGAACCAATGAGGTTTAATTTTTTGGGTGAACTATTCTTTTAATACACTTATGTTTAACCCAGCCATAGCCTGGTCACAATTAAAGCATGCAATATGTGATTTATTCAACAGTAATATGTGATTGAAGCACTGAAACCAGACTGAATCCAGCAGAAACTCCACCTCTATCGGTATATTTTGAAATGCTTTTGATAAACGTCACTGTCTTCACCTCACAGCGATTTACTGCTGTCCAGGTTTTTTTCATCTTATTTGCATACTTTTTTTTATGCTTTCATCACTATCTCTGCTGTCAACACACAATTCCTGTGTGTGCCTGTTACTAAGTTCCATAGAGAATTAATGGAAATTAACTGCTCATCATGTCCCCACACTCTGTGCTAGTAGACAAGTCACCAGACAGCTACAGTTGAGTGCTTTTTACACTAACAGAATTGAAAGATTCATCAGATAATAAGTTGAAGGCTTTGCCTTTAGCTTTGTGGCGAATGTCTCACCAACCCATTTTGAGGACTTATTTCAGAAGCTTGTCAGGGGTTGTCAATGGCTTGCTGTTGCCCTCTTCTGTTCATACTCCAACTTTATGCACACTACACCAAGATAAAGAAAATGTTTTAAAGAGAGAGATTTTGACAGTTCAATTCATAGAGCTCTTAAAGACAGGCAGACACAACATTACTTTTCAGAGTGTGCTAGAAACCTAGTACAAGTGCTGACTTCCCTTCACTTACACTTACTCACTTAGGTCTATTGTAATCATCCCCTGAGACAGAAGACATTTAAACAATTCATTTTACAGTATAAGCTTAAAAAAAAAAAAGAGCTGCCTAACCATCCCATTCTAGGGAAAGATTGATTATCACTGCCAATGGATATTTTGGCATGATGCAAGGCTACTTTATTGTACTTTATTTATTTGGCATTATTTCAACCTTATTAAATGCCATGTGGCAGTAGAAGAAATGCTGGAATTTATCCTTGTCAAGTTTATGTCAGTAACAGACATGTCTGGGTTATTGGTTACTCTCATTCAATCAATACACACAATCTGTCTCTCACTTACTCTCTCACACTGTTTTGCATAAACGCCTTCCCATAGAGATGTGTGTACTTACTTCTCTTCTCGTACTTTATTTTGATATCAGGCACACTGAAAAGTTCTGTGAATTTGTGCTTGTTTGTTTTCAGATTGGATGTTATTTCCTTTTTTAGCTGCACGTAACCAGTAAAGTTTGAAAAATTTGTTTTAGCATGGTTGATTGACAGATCAAAGAACTCTTTGGTTTCACTAGACTTTCACTTGGGGAGACAAAAAATCCACAATCCACTGTAATGAATGTGCCATTATAATGGATGCTATGCCCCTGAATGTAGTACTTATAAAATTAAAACAAGTAAGACTGATAAAAATAGACAGTAACAGAATTACTTACAACTCAGTTCATCAGAGTGATGGAGAAATATTTTTCTAGCACAACCTCTAAATTGGCCCCATACACGTCATTTTTGCTTTTTTTTTTCAAGAAAATGAGGAGCAAGTCCAAAATATATATAATTGTTTTTTGTAATCAATATTATGCCACAAATGCTGTCGATTGAGCTTAACTTATATTAAACACAGAATATTCCTTTAAAGCCATATAATTATTCCTTTTATCCTTTGTTCACTGTCTACTATTATTGTAGGGGACAAATTAGCAGCTTAGACATCCTGAAAAACATTACTTTTTGTGTTCCACCAAAGAAAGAAAATCAAACATAACAAAGTGAGTATTTTTTGGGTTAACTACCTCCCTTTCAGGTCTTTAACCATTTACTTTGCTTAGATCCCTTTATTAAAATTGCACACTCATTCGTAACACTAATCCTATTCACTTGTCACAAGCAGTAATTCCTTGTGAGTGCATTGGCTTTTAAGGGCATAAATTAAAAGTAACTGCCAGGACACTGTGCCGCTCTTTAAATAGAACTGTGACTGTGGTTGGCCCTGGGTAATGGTAACACAGCAGAGAAAACCTTTTGAACTGGACTGTCAAGTTTTCCCCCACGATACATGAACATATATTCTGATTAATTTGACTTTTCCTGAGCAAAAAGAATCAGATCTCGGTGGTGGTGTAAACATTCTATGTAATTAAACACTCTTGATCCAGAACTCATATTTGATTAGTCTTGTGTTACTAAAAGTTTATTTAACTTTCATCTTCAGATAAATCTCACTTTTAAAATGTTATATCCACTACACTGCTGTGTGACTACAAAGAGATTAACTTAAATCACTTAATCAAAAACAGCTAAAATTGCAGTCCTGGTTTTGCAATTATTGAGAATTAAGTAGAGGCAAATTATTATAAAATAAGAATGGCATTAGAGTACAGCAAGCTGTTTAAAATTAAATGACCGACATGATTTATTATACCCATAAAATGCTTTGTAAAACATCCTTATAAAGACAAAATTAAACAAAAATGAAGTTGATATCATTTTTTCATACTGAGTCTTAATTCATTCCCAGGATTATTGGGACAACAGCAAGCAGAAAAGAAAGACTATAACTAAATTGTGCCTAAGACAAAAAATGACCAAAACTGCAACTGTAAGTGGGGTGGCCAATTGGCCAGGCTTGAATCCCTGGTCACCCCCTAGCTCTGCCCTGGTTGCATTTTGATGAACAGAGACACAGCTCTTTGTAGGGGGGTCGAGCCCTATGTTTGTGTAATCAACAATGAATGGTTTGATGGTCTCCCAGGCTCACATCTCTGAAAAAGAAGCACCTTGAACAGATGGATGCTACAAAGAGGCAACGGTGATAGGAGAGAAGCAAGGGAGGCAAAATAGTCTTCATTCTTTTCATCTGAAACTACATTGTTGTACTAAACGAAGACATTTGGTTTTCAAATGTTTTTTTATAATATATATATATATATATATATATATATATATATATATATATATATATATATATATATATATTAGGGCTGTCAATCGATTAAAATTTTTTATCAAATTAATTACATGGTGTCCCGATTAATTAATCGCGATTAATCACAATACAAATATTTGCAGAGAAAGCCCCTGATATAATAATAATTCAATATATAAAGATTATACATATTTATATCAATATATAATTATACATAGTTATCTTTCAATATTAAAAAATTGTAATGTATTTTAATTATCTGAATATTTTGTATTATATATATATATATATATATAATACAAAATATTCAGATAATTAAAATGCATTACATTCTTGTAGCAGAAGAGTTAATCATTGATAAGATGATACAAAAAGCGGCTTTAGAATACAATGTATTGTTTACTACCATATTATTGATCATAAGTCAATCATTGGGACACAGTTCACAGCAATCCATTTCGCAAGTGAATTTGTCAATCAGTTGGAGATTTATTATGAGGGCTTGTTTAAGGACCAGTCAATGTACACCTGCATCAGACATGCTTGTGTAGTGTCTCTGGTGTGTTGCGTCATAAACATAAAATGTTTAGGTCACTGTGTCAAGTTAAATATAGTTTAATACTCAATCTTTAAACACATCTAGAGATCCCTTAGTTCGCATTTGCGCTCCTTCAAGTGTTTTGAACACAAGAACGTAAAGCATGTCTGTGTTGTCAGTTGTTTTCTTCACTGTATAAACTGTGCGTTGCTCATACAGCTGAAATTTCAATTACTGCCCTCTGGAGTAAACAGGTGGTATTACACGCTTGCATTTCTCAGGAATCTTCCTTATTATTGTGTTCATTTTTTAAACACGTTATTTTTTGTTCGCACTGAATTAATGCGTTAAATCGACAGCCCTAATATATATATATATATATATATATATATATATATATATATATATATATATATATATATATATATATATCTCTGGAAGGCACACAATACTATCTTAGGTTTAATAAATCCACACATACTAACTAGTCTAAGTCACAATTTAAATAATCTGTGGCATTTCCTGGCCCAGGTACACATTATGTGTTAGGTCAATAGCCGTTAGGCTATTAGGCTAAGCAGGCAGAGGCTGACTTAAAATTTTGTTCATTAGCGTTATGCCATTTGGCCTCTGGCCAAGGCACACTTAGCGAACATACTGTGGTGATGGGGTGTGGCCGAGTGACGTCTGTAGAGAGCGAGGCCAGTATAGGAAGAATGGTAAGGATTGAAACCTGTGGGAAATTATCTCTAACAGCTGTTCTGTGTTGCAGTGAGACCTAGAGAGGGATAAAAGTGGCAATCCAGACCGCCAGAGGAGAAAGAGAGAGAGAGATAGTTGCATGCAGCAGTGTGAATATGTGCATTTATTTATGTGTGTTATGCTGAAAAACCAAACTACGTTAGAAATAAAAAGATTTACATTGATTGTTCACCTGGCCCTCACTTCTTCCTTGAAAGAGAGATTGTGACTTGTCACACATACACTGCACATTGCTCTTTGGAGAAACAGCAGTACACAAATCTTGGTGCCAGCTTTCACCTGCCTAGATCTGCTACATCAGGATTGTTTGTAATGTCTATTTGTGCATTAGCATGTCATACATGCTCAATGCAGCATGTCTTGCATTTTGTCTAATTGTGCAGCAGCAGCATGTTTACATGCTAACTCCATATATACGTATGTGTATTTTCTAGCTGTAGCAAGTCTCCGTATTTGCTCTGCAGCAGCTTTTTAAGTGTTGGCTTAAGCGAGTCCAAATACCTTTTGGGGCCACTGTAAATATAAATGTAATGTCCATGTCCCATTCTGTGTTAATCAGATTCAAACACATTATGTAAACATTGCAAAGATTTGGAGCAGTTAAACATATTTCTACCATTTCTAAATTTAGGTTACTTACTAACGTGCCGTGATTACAGTTCTAAACTGACTCAAACTGTTCCCATTACTGTCAGTCAAACAAGCTATCTGAGCGTAGGGGAAAAATAACTTTGAGCCTCCTGCCAGGTGAGGCAATTCCTCAAACATGCAGAGCAGATGGACCAATTACACACCGGCAGTGCTCACAAAGGGGGAACCAACAGATCAGGTAAGCCATCACAACTTACAGCCCAGAATTAAATCTCTTCTAGAACGTGTGAACCGTCCCAATGAAAGATCAGTTAAAGTTAAAAATGGCTCTCTGGCTGGGGGAGGCACCAGAATCTCCATGCAAGCAAGGCCATGATTATTTAGAGCTTAGTTGCAGCTGCTTTGCTCAAGTAGTTGAGATAAAACAGCTGTGCCTCTGTATCTCCTGAGACAACAGAACTGTTGGAAAGGTTTACACTGCCTCAAGGAAATGTACACTTCTGAGAGAATGACAATCCCAACCTCGTTAAAACAGTGGCAGTATGGGTAATGATTGAGTAACTGTAGCCTGGAGAAATCAGCACTTCTACGATCTGTAGATACACAGCAGCTACACACACAGGTTGAGCTAAACTCACTACACAGCTGCAAATTAGTTAATAGGCAAATTTGAACAACCTTTTTAAGAAATGCTGCCTTGTAGATTAATGCACAGATGAACAAAGTGGGTATTTTCTTTTCATTAGTTATCTGTAGAACTTTACATGACAATGTTTACATGCAAGTCTTCATGATTTTTTATTAAGGCCCATTTGTTTGTATTCTGAAAAACAAGTGCTTGACAGTTATTGGAATATTCCTGTACATACAATATGTAATCAGCGTAATCTCAATAACCTAAGATACAGTATGCACATTCTTTTCTGCTATTGACTTCAGGAAATATTGGAGATGCTCGCTGTGGCCATTTATTATACTGAATTGTTTTAATTTTGGACATTTATTATTATTATTTTATTCCAACTCAATCATTCACATTCATGTCCTTAACAATAACACAAAAGAGCACAATGAATTGTAAAATGTAGATCTCCTCTTTGCTTTAAAAATGTGTTTTGGGACTACCCAGGTGCAGATCTTTGAGTGCCTTGGCTTTTGTGGACCAGCAGGAGAGCCATGGCATGCAGGGCGGAGGTGGCATGTCCGGTGGCGCTGTAGGATTTCGAGGTCAGTGATGACATCATCCTACAGGCTCTGGAGGGGAGTACCGGGCGGTCCCTCGGGACACAAGTGGATCGCACCCGCCATGTCCACCTGGGGAACCTCCGTGTACCCATGGGCCGCCCCGCCATCCAGGGTAGTGACAGCAGACGAGTGGAGGGGTCAGTTCCGGGCAGTAAAAGGTGCCCTCCACGACTGCATCAGCTCATCATACACTTCCGGGAAGAATGGTCCCGGGAGTGGGGGGATGGGGGGACGTGGCTGGGAGTCCTGAGTCGAGGTACCAGTCGTCGAGCCACGAAGGCTGTGGGGAGGACAGAGGGTTCCAATCCAAGCCTACACTCACGGCAGCCCGGGCAAGCATATTGGCCATCTGCGCGCCAGCCTCAGACTGGGCGGGCTGGCCCGAAGGCGGCAGCCAATTCGAGTCCTCTGCATCAGATGCAGCGGTGATGTCATCATCCAATTCCCAGGGCTCAAGGGAGACTGCCGTCTGGCCAAGAGGCGAGCCGCACTCATCCTGAGCTCAGACGGAAGCGAGTGAGCGTGTCGGGGCGGGTGGTTCGTGGGGATTTACCTGGTGAAACTGAGCCCGTCGTCATCCACAAATCGCCTTCATCGCCAGCCGGGTCGTCCTCAATCCCGTGGGAAGAAGGAGCGACGCAGGGGGCAGCTGAAGTGGCATTCACCTTCAGGAAGGAGAGCCGTGACCCACAATGCTGCTATGGTCATGTTCTTGCAGTGAGTACATGAACCATCCACAAATGGCTCCTCAGTGTGATCACTGCCCAGGCACATGAGGCAGTGAGAGATATCGACCGCATACAGGAACTACACAAAGGCGGAAGGGCATCTTGAAAAAGACGCGTCTTGAAAAGGACGTTCAACGCCTGTCTGTGTATTGCTCCTTTATGAGTGAAAACTCAAACTCTTTTAGAGAAACAAACTCTTTTAGGAGGGGAAAACACTCTTTTAGGCAGTAAAAGTGTTGTTGAAGCTCCCAGGGGCGTGGACTGCACAGCGTGCAGAGAGAGAGAGAACGCCAGCTGGAAATGCGCCGTAGGATCCAACAGCAGTGCTTCTTGCCAGTAGAGCTGAGTGGAACATTGGTGAACAACCAATGCACAACCGCTCGGCTCCAAAGAAAAAATCTGACTGACAGACGTACACACACTTCCCTTAATACCCGTATGTCCGGGGGCGGGACATACAAATTCTGTCTGCTAATTTCTCATTGGCCTTTCCTCAAGTTCAGAGGTATGTGAGGCTCCCAAGGAAGACCCCTTGTGTCACTTCATTCGACACAACGTCGAGTGAATGACAGAAGGGGAACTGATCTTTTTAATTACAAAAATATCTAAAACAAAAATAACACAATAAGTTCTAATAAAAAAAAAAAGGACTAAGCTGTTGGCATCACTGAATTTGTCAAGCTGAAACTGGTATATTGGCTGGGTTTGTCAAAGTGTTTATGCTTACATAAATGGAATATGACCAAATTATGATTAATATTAGAATTTCTTGTGTAAATGCAGTCAGATGTTTCAAGCTTTGCTAAATCATTGGCAATATAAAATCAATACCTTTAGTTTGAGCAGCAATAAAGTGTTTTATCATGAATTTAATCTGCAAGTACCATGGTAAATAGTGTATTACTGAAATACCTGGCCTCTTACCCACAGATCCTCAATTACATAGTGTAGCTGATCTTTTTAATAACCAAATACAATCTACAGTATTTCAGAACAGAGACATAAATATTTTTCATGGGCCACAATAAAAATAACCATCCTGGTCTCATGAAATTTACATGAGCATAATAACGTGTATCTTTACATGTTTGGCTGCAATTTCCAAGTAAAATGTCCAGCGGGGGGCACCAAAACCGAGTGAAATGAGGTTATTATCAGATGAGGTTTTAACAGGTAAAACATACCTTCCTAACCTAAAACTTTACACTAAACCTAACCAATAGTGTCCGAAAAGATAAATTAGTGTTCAACAAACAGATTTCCTTACCCTTAATCAACACCCAACCCTATCCAATAATGTTTTAAAATGCAAATTAAAAAAAAAAAAAAAAAGAATTCTGAAGCAACCATTTCATTTCATGTCGCTTTGACTTTGGCTGCGGACTTGCACCGTGGTCATCGAGTCCAAAGTCCAATGCTATATCAGGTGAGCTACCAAACAACCTTATAATATGGGAATAAGTGTGTATATGTAGGTGGGTTGTTTTTCAAACCATGCTTTAAAGTAAAAGTGTTTGGATATCATAAAATAATGGGGGGGTGAGTAATAGAGTGAAAATACGTTTTTATACAGTCATAATCAGCCACTGTACTCATAATTTGTGTAATAATGAATAAAACACAAAGTTGTTTTAGTGCCTCTAGTGTTCATTTCACTAGGAAAATGCAGCGAAACATAGAAAGTGGCACGTAAAAGTCTAATCTATAAAGAGTAACTTTCATTCTATGAGGCCAGGTTGAAAATAACATATGAAAGTACAGTCCCTAACCATTTTAATTGAAAAAAAGTGCTGTGCTTTTGGCATCACTGACAATTTCATGCTGAAATGGATTGATTTTTGGTGTAATGGCCAGATGTTATATATATATATATATATATATAACAAGAATATATTCTTGTATATCAAGTATGATTATTTTAAATCAGTTATTGTAACAACATGGATTTCAATGTACATTCCCTCAAGGATTTAGTCAATATATCCTTATGGGTTCCTTTGTAAATGTCACTGCATAATTTAATAAGTATTATTTCCTTTGTCTACATCGTACGACCAACAAGAGTCATGACAAATATTATATGTAGCCTTTTAAAATGTTTAAAATGTTGAAATTAAAGTGTCCCAATGTGGAATTTCATTCTAGCCAACAACTCTGATTACCCAATGATTCTCTTGAAATGATTATCAGCTTTTGTGACCTTATCAGTTGCCTGCACTGGGTTTAGCTGCATAATAGCCATGGTGGAACAGCACGTCTGGCAGGGCATATCAACTCTGACTCGATTCAGAATGGTTTCAAAGCTCGTTTACCACCGCAACTGAACCGATTTCATGGTAGCACACATTTTAAATTAAACATGGCTACATCTAATTTGCTGCAGGCTTGCTTCTTTATCTCTTCCTTTTCTCCCCACTCTCTTAGTACATTCGTGGATTCGCTTAAACATTCATCATGACTGAACTGAGGGGATTCTGGCTGTCACTTAATTTGCATGAGATAAGATCCATAATTCAGGAGCTGATTTAATAATCATCTAAAGGAAAAGATGGCAACTGAAACTTGTAGAAAACAATCCTCTTCTGTAGTCAAGCAATACAGAAATGCTTTTTTTTAATCTCACATCACTGACTGCTCTTTATCTCTGTTTTTCTGACATATTTTAGGTAACAAATAGAATATTGTGATCACATTTTTATGCATAGGTATTTGTAAGTAAAGTGTGGTTCTACTACATGTTTAAATAGACACTGAAACCTACACTCTCTCACGGCGAAATCGTAAGGTTTCATACAAGTTTTCTAAATTTGGCTAACTTGCGTTAACTTCCGCATTAGATATCCAGGCGTTTGCACGTGATGAAATCATACAAAGTTATAGGAAGAACTTGTACGAAATCATACGAAATAGCTAACTCGTAAAATACATACGAATTTCATGAGACTGGGAATGTACTGACAATGGAAATAATTTAGCATATGAGCAACTTAACTTTAAGTTAAGTTAAATTAATCCTTTTAGGTTAATAGAATACTGATTTCATAGATTTCACAAGCCAATTTGATTTTACTGATAATAAATTGGATTAATTAAATATGTATAAGAGCATGATATTTTGATATAATAATGGTTTCATTATGTTCTGTTTATTAAAGACTAGTGTAGCAGCATGCTTACATACAAATAAGTAAATGAGTAACATTAACACAAATGTTAAAACTTTGTAGAGTTATATAGTGTTTCACTTACTGTTTATATCATTCTTGCTGATCTTTGATGATAATTCATTCATTCATACAAAGAGTGTAAATGACTTGTATCAGTACATTCTGGATTTTATTTAATAAAGAATTTTGCCATTTAAAAAGATCTTTCTTGGATAATAATTTCTTTCCATCATTAGAATTGATGTTCTTGTTGCTCAACTGGCAGAGAGCATGGTGTTAACAACGTCAATATCATGGGTTTGATTCCCAGGGAACACACAAACTGATTAAATGTTTACATTGGATGCTCTGTAAGTTGCTTTGGATAAAAATGTAAAATGTAAATTTACTTTAACTGATTAATAAGTCCTTAAAGGTTTAGTTCACCCAAAAACGATAATTCTCTCACCATTTACTCGTCCATTTGCCATCCTAGATGTGGATGACTTTCTTTCATCTTCTGAACAAAAATAACGATTTTTAGAAGAATATCTCAACTCTATAGGTCCAAACAATGCAAGTGCATGGGCAACATGAATGTACTCCAGATGACTCTGGTGGTTAAATCCATATCTTCTGAAGATAAATTATAGGTGTGGGTGAGAAACAGATCAATATTTAAGTCCTCTTTTACAATAAATTATCTTCCCTGTTTAGTCAATTTCCACTTACTTTCACTCTCTCATTCGTCTTGTGTTTTTGGTGACTCAGAATATTTTTGCGTATCGCCCTTTACTGGGAAGGGAGGAGAATTTAGGATAAAAAAGGACTTAAATGTTTATCTGTTTCTCACCCACATCTATCATATAATGTCTGAAGTCATGGATTTACCACTGGAGTCATATGGATTACATTTATGCTCCCTTTATGTGGATTTTGGAGCTTCAAAATGTTGGCACCCATTCACTTGCATTGTATGGACCTAAAGAGCTGAAATATTCTTCTAAAAATTTTTAAATGATGACAAAATTGTAGTTTTTGGGTGAACAATCCCTTTACTTCTTGCAAAGATTCATGTATACCAGTGGCGGCTGCTGGTCTTTCAAAGAGGGGAAGCTCATTTTCGGCCTACATTATAAACTTATTTACCCTATTTTTTGCACTAAATCAATCTTAGGTGTTGATCTGCCCTGCTGTTTAATTCTAATTTTTTCCTCGTAAGGAAGACTTTCAAATGGCTTCGCCCAAAATCAGGTCGACAATATTAGCACCGTCTGCCATTTTGCGCAGTTTCACCCGCACTGACGCTAAGCCTAGCCTACTGTATGAATGAATGAACGAACGAACGAACGAACGCTCTAAAACAAAATATATTAAACTTGGTAAAACTGAAACAAGGAATGTGGTGTATAATTGTGTGAAATGTATTATGCAAATTGACTAGCAATTTCACCAAACAAATATAAAGAAATAGGTTGCAGCAGTTTGTCTTTCGACTACACTTGAGAAATCCGTGATGGGACTGAGCCGAAATAGCTTCAGTGACTTCTTATAGTACAGATTCGCTGTCAATCAAAAGGAGATGCAGTCTTTCGACAGATCCTCCAATCATCACGCTGAAGCCCGGAGTCCGGGCCAGCCCACTCCTCATTCACCCCCAGAGACGCTGAGCGTCCATGGGCGGGACATAATCGCAGCATTTATCCAATGACCGTCTATTTTCGAGCACTGAAAAAACTGTTCAGAGCAGCCCCGTTGAAGTCAATGGACGCTCGGCTTCAACAGGGAAATGCACTGACGCTACGGGAATGTATGAGAAGTAAATCGAGTCAGCCGACCTGCTATATGTAATGTAGCTGATTCTGAACGAACTCGTCTTCGAGATGAACGTGTTCTAACGCATTTTTAGTCAATAAATTGTTTACACAATAGTACATATTTGACCATTATTTTTTTGACATTATAGGGGAAGCTGAGCTTCCCTTGCAGTCTTAAAGAAATCCCCACTGATGTATACAGTATATATTTCATGTCTAAGGATTCTGAAAGTATATAAAAATACATAAAAATATAATACATAAAATGGTTCACATTTTAGATTATGTCAATTCATTGATATTGTATGTTCTGTGTCTATACAAACATACAAAATGTATGTGTATGCTTTACTTACAAAAAAGTACAAATATGAATAAGATTATCCTGAATAGGACATATTCCTAGAGAACAGTACTCCAGCTACCAATGGAAACATATTTTCTTCAAACTGTATGCTATGAAATGTGTAATTGTCACGATCCCCTGTTGTCTGCCCTATGTTCTCTGTCTCACTAGTCACGTTCATGTCACGTTTCCTTGTTGTCCACTCCGTGTCTTCCGTTTCACCCGTCACCGATCCTGTTCCATGTCACGTTTTCCCTGCTGTCCGCCCTGAGTCTCACTGTCCGTGTGTTTAACTGCACTTCCCACAATTCTCGGATTACACTCCCAGCCCTGATCACTGTGTTATTGTCCGCACCTGTCGGTTATTTTGTCATTACCTTGTCTGTTTATTTAAAACCCACTTTCTCCCCTTCCCGCTGTCGTTCGTTGATGTTCTATGTCTCTGCTCTCGCATGGTCTTACTCTCTCTCCGTGTTCCCTGCCTGTCTGTCAGCCCGCTCAATGTTACCCTGTCATCTGTCCATCCGTGGTTACCCTGTCGTGTCATCTGTCCATCCGAGGTTACCCTGTCGTTCTCCGCCCTCCGTATCCTCTAGTATTTAGTTTGCCTTTTTCCCATCGAGGACTTTCTTCCTGTGTTTTGTTCATTCTGTTTTGTTTCAATAAAAAGCCACATTTGGATCCATACCCCCGTCTGCCTTCTCCTACTTCCACACTTCATAACAGTAATAAATAACATTTTCTGAATTGCTCTCAAGTAGTACACTAGCAAATATCTTATATTATATTATTTTATATATCTTATATTATTGTTATATATATACAATTATATTTCTACACAAAGCTGGCTGCAGGACTCTAAAATTACCTGAGGACAAACACCAATATCCACTCTCACAATCTCCTAGTAATTTTTTTCTCTCTCTCCGCTGAGCTCTCCCATGAGGCAAAGTATGAAAAAGAATCAGAACTTGAAGAAAAGGAGAATCAGTATGCAAAAGAGTCCAGTATTCATGTGATTGTGATTCAGCTTGTAAAAAAAATAAAAGCTTGTTTTCTCCGGTAGAAAAAAAATCAGCAGACTGTGAGGCGTAAACGTGCCAAAACATGCCAAAACAAGGCAATGAACCTGACAGATGTTTCTGTTCTTATTCAAACTGAACAGGATATATTGCAGTAGCCAATAAATTGGACATTACACTAGTATGTAGTATTGTGTGAATATGTATTACGTTGGAATAGAAGAACTTAGCAGTACACTTCAGTGAGATGTTAAAATGTTGGTTTTCCCCTTTGTCTGCATTGTCTTGAAACTATTATGTGACAATGAACTACATGTCTGAAAGTACAGAATGTGAATACCTGTTATATTAGCATACCTAGTCCCCTTAATTACAGTAAACAAAAATCTTAATGGTACAAGCATTCTAAAGAAATGTATGCTTCCAACTTTGTGGCTACTGGCAACAGTTTGGGGATTTACCTTTTCTCTGCCAACATGGCAATGCTCCTTTGCCTAAAGCGAGATCCATAAAGAAATGGTTTACTGAGGCTGGTTTGGAATAACCTTGACTAGCCTGCACAAAGTCCAGACCTGAACCCCAATGTACACCTTTGGGATTAATTGGAATGCCAACTGTGAGCCACGGTACCATCGCTGGCCATCAATGCTTGACCTAACTGATGCTATTGTGTCTGATTGGATGAAAATTCCTGCATATATATATATATATATATATATATATATATATATATATATATATATATATACAAATATACTGAAAATGAAATGCTCAAACACATATGGATTTGGTATTTGGGTGTCCACATACCTTTGGCCACATAGTGCACATTCAATAAGAGACTTATCATTGTGACAATGTCACTACCCCAAAAGTTCTTTGCGACCTTTAAGCAACCTCAGAAGGTTCTCTTCTTCTCCCCTCGTCTATTTAAATTATCCTTGCTTTCTTAAGGGAGGAGTGGAAAGCATGTCAACCACTGATATTCAAGTGAGGAACAAAGAGGCTTCTGTTAGATTTGATGGGCCATCAAACAGCATCAGTGTCTTTCCGAAATGTCATGCAAGGCTTTGAAGGTGTAGGCCTGAGTGACGTTTTCACAGCACGGCCATTGGAAATGCACAGTGTGCCCTTTTGAAGATGCTGACACAGTCCCTGAGAGGTCTGGGGTTGTTTCCACCAACCTGTCATGCTACTGCTGGATGTTCTCCTGATTAAAGGAGGGGAGTAAATAAAAAAGACAGGGCATCAGCACATACAGCCATAAGCGGTCTGCAGTCGCCTAGAGGGATCCCTTAATCTCTCATTCAGTTCCTTTTAAAATTAAGAGCTGTAAATCATTTATGGTCAATATGCTACAAAAGCAGTTAATGGTGATTAGTGAATGGCTTTATGTTTACAGTAGGGTCCAAAATATCTTAGACCATATTGAAAATTTTGGAATTCAAAAAAAATCTAAATGTTGGAGTGAACAGCGAGTAATTAAAATTATTAAAATGTAAAAGAAATACAACCCCAATTCTGAAAAAGTTGGGACAGTAGGAAAAATGCTATTAAATCAAAAAGGAGTGATTTGAAATGATATACACCCTTTGCTTCAGTATATTGAAAGCACTACAACTACACATTATATAATGTGTTTCCTTGTGAATTTAATTGTTTTTTGAAAATGTACAGTAATTTCAAATCAGATGATTGCAACACACTCCAAAAAAGTTGAAACAGGTTCAATTTAAGACTTAATCTAAGATTTAATAACAATTTGATGAGTTGAAATAACAAGGTAATTTGAAACAGGAGGTGTTAAACAGGTAAGGCAATCGTATCAGTATAGGGAGCCACAAAACCCATTATACAGTATAGGGAGCCACAAAAAACATTAGTAAACCTTTGTAGGTCAACACCACTCACCGCTGCATCCACAGATGCAAGTTAAGACTTTACTATGCAAAGCAGAAGCCCTACATCAATACTGTCCATAAGCGCTGCCGAACTCTCTGGGCTCGGTCTCATCTTATATGCGTAGAAAGTTGAACAGTGGAACTGTGTTTTTTGGTCTGAAGAGTCCACACTACAAAACATTTTTGAAAAACAAAGATGTCATGTTCTCCGGGCCAAAGAGGAATAGGACCATCCAAGCTGTTATTAGTGTCAGGTCCAAAAGCCAATGTCTGTATGGGCCAGGGGTGTGCCAGTGCCCATGGCATGGGTAACTTGAACATCTGTGAGAACACCATGAATGCAAACAGAGATGTAAACATTTTGGAGAAACATGTACTGCCATCCAGAACCAACTTTTGCAGGGATGTCCCTGCATTTTCCAGCAGGACAACTTCAAACCACATACTGCCCGTATTTCAAGTGCATTGCTGTGTAAGCAGTGAGTGTGGGTGCTAGACTGGCCTGACAGCAGTCCTGACCTTTCTCCAATTGAGAATGTGTGGAGCATTATGAAGCACGTAATACTAAAGACCCACATAATGGATGAATGTGGACAAACTTGTGTCTTCAGTGCCCAAATGCTTAATAAGTGTTATTAGAAGAAATGGTGATGTTTCACAGTGGTAAACACTTCACCGTCCCAACTGTTTTGGAGTGTGTTGCAATCATCTGATTTGAAATTACAGTACATTTTCAAAAAACAATAAAATTCACAAGGAAAAACATCATTTAATGTGTAGGTGTAGTGCTTTCAATATACTGTAGCAAAGGGTGAATATAATTTACAAATCAATCCTTTTTGTTTTTATTAGCATTTTTCATATTGTCCCAGCTTTTTTGGAATTGGGGTTATAATTAGGACTGCACTTTTTCTAGGTCATTATTTAAGCTAATTTGTGACATTGACTGTTAACGTCCTGTTTACTTTCATTACCTCCATTCTCTGATGGAGGGAACCAGATGTTGTGTCGATGTAGTGACACTAAGGGTCACTCTTGGGAGCCCGAGATGCCTCTGATCTTTGATAAAAGGCCAATGGGAATTGGCAAGTGGTATTTGCATGCGCCTCCCCCGGACATACAGGTATAAAGGAGGGGGCGTGCATACCGCTCATTCAGGTTTTGTGCTGAGGAGCTGAGAATAAGGTCCTGGCCATTTCAGCGGGTTGTTCAGCATTGTTGCAGGAGGTTACGTACGAAAGTAACCAGGACGTTCCCTATCTGTCACTAATTTGTGCCGATGTAGTGACACTAGGGGTCCCCTACAAAAACACCACAACTCGCTGATTACGTGGATCGGTGGTGCGAGACAAGCAGACTGCTGTGTGCCGCTTAGCCAGTGCACCGCGCAGGCCCGTAACCTCCCCTTACACAAGTGTGAGTTTCAAACATCCCTTTGGGGATGAGTCGAGTACTCAAAAGGATGAGGACAGGCTTTTCCTAGTCGTGCCTCTTTTCACTCCTTTTTTTCTTCGCAAACTCATCTTCCGCAGGGCTAGGAGGAAATCAACCAGGGAAACCATTTGTGAACACTTCTGGGAATCAAAAACGCACATCTTCAGCTCGAGGGAGGTGAAAAGTACTAGGTGCAAGCAGTATACCCGGTCAGTCAGTCCGGACTTACCCGTTTGTTCCTGCTAAGACACGGGACAAGACCGGCTCAACATGGAGATTCTAGAATCTCGCAAAGGTTTTGGGTGTAGGAAGAACACTTCTTAGTGAACAGACACAACTTCAAGGCATACAGGCACCTTGTAGAGGGGCCCTAGCCTGAGGGATAGGCCACTGAGGTCTTCCGCTTCCTGTCCAAGGGCCAGACATGGTGGTTCCAGAGGTCTGGTCACGGGAATTTGCCAGGCAGGGGCTGACACGAGGAGCATGAGGTCCGAGAACCAAGTCTGTGTGGGCCAATAGGGAGCCACTAGGGTGACCTGCCTCTCCTCCTCCCTGCCTGGCACAGGGTCTGTGCAAGTAGGCTCACAGGGGGAATGCAAACTTGCATAATACAGGTGGCCAGCTGTGTGCCAGCACGTCTATGCTGAGGGGTGCCTCGGTCAGGACTTACCAGAGCGGGCAATGGGAGGATTCCGGGGAGGCAAACAGGTCTACATGTGCTTGCCCGTATCGACTCCAAATTAGCAGAACCACCTGAGGGTGGAGTTTCCACACTCCCTTGCAGTTGATCTGTCGTGACAACGCGTCTGACGTGAGGTTGAGGTCACCTGGGATGTGAGTGGCTCGCAGCGATTTGAAGTGCTTCTGACTCCAGAGGAGGAGACGGCTGGCGAGTTGTGACATGTGAGGGGAGTATAACCGGCCTTGGCGGTTGATATATGTGACAGTCGCCGTGTTGTCTGTTCGAACCAACACATGCTTGCCCTGGATCAACGGCCAGAACCACCGCAGGGCAAGCAGTATTGCCAGTAACTCCAGGCAGCTGATGTGCCAACATAGCTACCGGCGGCCGCGTGCTTGTTGCATGTGGTGCCACAGCTTTTCTTGGAGGCATCGGTTGTAACCATTCCTTACCCTAGAGACCTGCTCTAAGGGAACCCCTGACCGTAGAAGTGCAAGGTCGTTCTAAGGGCTGTAGAGATGACAACAGATTGGCGTGGTGGCCACGCCATGTGTGCTGTGGCGCCATGCCCATCTCGGGACACGAGTCCGGAGCCAGTCCTGAAACAGTCTCATATGCATCAACCTGAGTCACCGCCGAGGACACCATATGTCCCCAAAGCCTCTGAAATAGTTTCAGTGGATCCGCGGCCTTCTGTCTGAACGCCTTCGACACGAAAGCTGTTTCGGCATGGGCAGCACCCAGGCATGAAAGACAACGATCATGGTCGCCAGAAGGCGAGAGGTATCGACCGCAACCAGGAATAACACACAATCGGAATGGAAAAAGACGTCTTAAAAAAGATGTTCCGATGTGTGACGCTCTTTTAGAATATACTCTTTTAAGATCTGCTGAAGCGCCCATGGGCGATCAGTGCACCCATGCAGAGAGGGGAGAAAGCTGCTGTAATGTGCCGTAAGGATCCAGCAGAGGTGAATGGAAGCCGTGGGAATTCAGCTCGCCTATTTCTCAATTAAATAGAGACCGCTCGGCTCCGAATAGAAAATCTGAATGAGCGGTATGCACGCCCCCTACTTTATACCCAGATGTCCAGGGGAGGAAATACCATTACAATTGGCCTTTTATCAAAGATCAGAGGTGTCTCAGGCTCCCAAGGGTGACCCCAAGTGTCACTACATTGACACAACGTTGAGTGAGTGACAGATAGGGAACTCCCTTGTACAAAAGGTGACATTTCCTTGCCTTCTTAAAAATCATGCTGGGATAATATGAATTTTGAACAAACATGTGAAGTCCATGTCAGCTCGTGTTCATGCTGTCAGAATCAAGCTTATTGGATTTTGGTGCATGTGTATTAGCTTTGAGGCCATCTATATGCTAATGTACTCCATGAAAATTGACAAAATTAACTTTTGCATATATGCAGTGTGCATTCAAATGTACAGTATTTCTCTGCTGGGAAAACTGAGAAAACATTTGAGGACTCATGTTGCACTACACATATATTTGTCCAATCAAATACTCTCTAGGATGTGAATGGCCCTCCTCCTGCAACAGACCAGCAAGTAAGAAAATCTAATTTGTGGCTGTATCGAAACTAATGCCTAATTAAATTAAAGAAAGGACAAGCCCTTTGATATGTCTTACCCAAACTTCTTGTTTCAACTCTATGTATTGTACCTCAGCAAAGGAAAGACAACTGCAATTTGTCAAGCGATTTCACAGGGCATTTAAAGTGACAGAGGGATGTACCAAATACTAAGAAATTCTGCCATTCATTCACATTGTTATGCTGATAATATTATTGTTAATGACACATTTCTATTCAGTTAGATAATTGCAAAATAGAAGCACTTTCTAAGGCTTTTGAAAAACTACTGTATGTGCTCAGTCACAGCACCTAAGCCAAATTAAAGCCTCCCATTTTTAAATGCTTACTAAAAACTGGAACTGCAGTTTTTTCATCCAACATAATCTGCTGCTTTTTATTTTGCTGAGACGTCCAGGGGACAGCTGAGGTTTTAGCACCTTACCGAAAGACTTGCATCCTGCTGAGAGTACACCATTACAACGCATCAGTGAAAACTTGTATGCATCTGATTACTGTATGGGTAATGCCCAGTGTGACTGGCAGCTCGTACGGTTGTTTGTTAAATAGGAGAGAATTACATGAATAAAAGCATAGTTGGGGTTGGAAGAGTGAAAAGTAACATGTGAGAGAAGGAAGAGAGAGGTAGAAGCAAGGAGGGAGTAAGGACAGTTATAACAATGCAGGAAGCGTGCAAGCCGTGGCGGTACAGTGATCAGTCTGTGATCAAATACCCTGCCCGGCCCTCTCTGTAAAAAATCCTGGCACCGCCCCTGCATGCAAGGCTCAAATGATACAATTAGCAATCAGGACATAGTGCCAGAGTCCTGATTACAAATGCATACCATGCCTTCCTTCAAATCCAGGGGTTATCAAATACCAAGCAGCCATTGGAGAAGCCAGAGAAGAGCTGTGCCCTCTGCATTGGAATCGCTACAAACTACATTCCCTTTACAAACCAGAGCTGTTGACCAGAGCCTGAGATAAAACAAACCTTTTAATTTTGCTTATTGTTTTGAATGGAATTCCCTCAAAAGTTCAAACAAAGATGTTGTTTATAAAATGGAGTGTTATATTGTTCACAATTTTATTTTTGAAAGTTAAGTGAGAGGCATGTGGGATAGCCTAAATGTAATGCACCATATTGCAGAACATGTGTGATGAAATGTTTCAAGATCAGTATGCAGTACATGAAAGAAAACTCCCTTCTCACCCCTAAAATATAATATTCTTGCACTTTCATGTACAGAAGACAACAAAAGTACTCCTTATTTTCTTCATAGTGACATGGCTAGTAACCTTATTGCTTTCAATGAAAAATCTTTGCCCTTAATACACTGAAGTGAAGGATATCAAAATGTGTATTATAGGTCTGTCGATAGATGAACATTTTTAATCCAATTAATTACATGATCTGCTGATTAATTTATTGCATTTCAATATTTGCCAAAAAGTACCCTAAATAAAATGAATTCAATATTTAATGATTACATAGTTCACACTTATAAATATGTCTAATAACTAAGATCAATAAATACATTACACTTGTGTGGCAGACAAGCAATGATTAGATAAGTGGCTTTAGATGGCAATGTATTCATTAGCCTACAGTCCACATCAATCAATTTAGCACCTGAATTCATCAATCTTTCCTTGGAAGACTTATTATAAGGGCTTTTCTTAGGACGCGTCAATGTGCATCAGACCGACGCTTTTGGAGCATCTTACTTTCTTTGTCTCGCATATTAAACACAACGTTCTGAGGTTTGCGCTTAGAAAAAAAATTTGCTGCCTGTACAGCTGAGTGTTGTATGTATGGTTTAACTTATGGTCCCCTGCTGATTGGATCAAGCAAATTTACAGGATAATTAACACCAGCATAAGCCAGTTTCAAACAGAAATCCAGGGGTTTACGTGTTTTAAAAAGTTAATTATAATAATTCAAATCTTTTCTAAACCATGACTTTTTGTTTATAGAACCAGAGTGTGTTTAGAGGTGCAGCTGATTTAATTTACAACAAATGTATGAAGTATGGTCCGGTTCTAGTCTGCTTGGCAGCAAAGTGTCCATCAGTTGACCACTACGGAAACGGCAGCTTTGAAGGGCCCTTAGAAGCAGCTGTTTATGAGCCCTTCTGTTTGGAACAACCCTTCAACATGCTGTCCATGATTGTTCTCCCTTCAAAGTGCCCTTCGGAGGAAGATTTTTCCTGTTTGGAATGCAGGGAAAGTTGAATTAATGTGGATTGATGGCTTTAACAGGAGCATATAATATTGATTAACCTCAGAGCACACGGTAGGTCTGTCTTTAAAGGTATATAAGATATTGTTAAAAATATTAATTATATCATGCCTGATCTCTGAGAAACATCTTAAATATTATTAATTTAGTGATTTGGGTAACAATTTCTCAGCTGGCATGCGTGATAGTAAATTAAGTGTCACTAATGCTATTTAGGCTAAATCTGGGCTCCTCTAAAGGAAGGCTCGGTTGTAATCAAGAATGACAAAGTTATAGGTAATATGCAATTGCAATTGCAAAAAATCCAGCTGAGACAGGCCAGTTCTTTGAAAATTAAAGTGAGGATTGGAAAGCCCAACAAAGGAGCTCTAGCACCTGTTGGTTCACGTATGTGAAAGGAGTACCTCGTTACATGTAAGCCAATCACCTTAAGATATGGTAGAATCTCGTCATGAGCCATGCATGCTGAATAATTTTGCTATATAGAGATTATTTAGCAGATATGTCACTTTATTAAAATGAATGGGAATAATTGGAATGCTCAACCGAGCAGCTATGAGCACCCAATGGTCAACGGATGTAGAAGGAAAGTCCCGCCTTACAGTTAAAGAGCCAGTCACATTTAGATACGGACATAACCTGTCAATCTCAAGAATGTGTATAAGCTATCCACCTTTTCCTGGGGGTCTTACTGGAGAAACAATGTGGTTGGAACTTCCGCCTGAAGTTGTTCTATGGCATTCCCTAGTTCTGGCTGCAGTCATTTGAGGGTCAGCGCCAAATATATATGTAAACGGGGTGCCAAAATGTTTTGTAATTGGGTCACAAAAAACATGTACGGAGGAAGTCAAAACCTCTTCGCTCTTTGAGGTTTAAAATGCTGTCCTGATTCATCCTGGATGGCAGCGAAGCTCCACCTCTCACCAGACAATCACCTGCCGAACAGTTTAAAATTACACGCGGATTTAAAGTAAATAACCGACCAATCAAAAAAACTTGAAAAAGCGATTCAATACCCAGGATGAAAACTTCACAGCTCCTGAGTGTGCCTGTCTGATTAGAACATGCAGGATGACATGAAGTATGTCCTCATGAAATCACACAGTAATTCACACAGTGATTCATATAATGCCCATGTATCTCACCAAGCATCACAGGACATAGGAAAAAGGTGGATACCTGCCTGGAAATTGCTTTACGTAATATAGGTAGAATCACAATTTATGATACCGTTATTGACAGATTTAATAGCTGATTTGAAGTATATTCTTTAATCTTTTTTTACCAACTGTATCTGATATTTAGGCTTCCTCCATTCAAGTAGATAGGAGCTGTACTGGCATGAGAGGAAATTGCCTCTCGCGTGTTCCAAAGATATCTGACAGAGGACTGACTTGCTATATATACTATGCTTTATAATAGAGCCCAGCCGATATGGGATTTTTGAGACCGATTCCGGGGGGGCGATATAGTAAATTTTTGAGCTGGGATAAAAACAGACCTTTTCTATGTGGATTGTGCACTGATTTTGCACCGATATGACTATGCAAAGGTTCTCAGAAGGCTGCTTTCTTAAACAAATATTTTTATCAAAGAATATTTGACATTTTTATTATACTTTGTCAACAAATTCTAGAAATGAACACTGAGAAATTAAGAATAAATTAAAAAATATAATAAATAGCTAAATAAACATCAGTACTGCATGTTCAGTATCAGTCAGTTGCTGACCATTTAAATAAAGAATAAATTCAAATAAAATAAATAGCTAAATAAACATCAGTATTGTTTAGTATCAGTCAATTACTGACTATTTTAATTCTACCAGTCAATTAGGGGCACGATGTGCATTTTCAAGAGATAAACAGCGGCACACCATATTGTGCTATACAAGTTCAGGGGAACTTTCAATGGTGGAAAACCAGACTTTCAATTACTAAATTTTGCAAATGCAAAGACTGGAATTGTTCGGTTGAAGGTGGTACCAAACTGCAAATCCTGAACAAAACAGTTAGGTGAATACATGTTTACACATTAGCTTCCACTCAGCTGACAAAGTATGAAAGTAGCAACATGGTTAGCTAGTTAGCTATTATAGATTTTTATGTATCAAAACAGAAAATAACTAACATAGAATAGCCTGGACTTGTGTGGCCCATGAGAGGGCATATGAGGTTACAAGAAGTGCTGATATTGCAAGAACTCAGTACTCAGCTGTAGCAGAAACAATGGTACTATGATATGAGAAAACACTGGGAATCACAGCAAAGTTAAAGATTAAAACAAACAATAATCAAAATAGCTGTATTATGCTCAGATAGTGATATTTTATTTACTCAAAACTTTCATAATAAACTAATTTTAAAAGTTTTTTTTTTTTAATAAATGGACAGAAAGCCAGGTTTCCACCATTAAAAAATAAGTTTTTAGCTATACATTTAAAAAACTGTATAATAAATGAGGGTTTTGACCAAGAGAGTCAGATCTCGGCTGACATCTCAGGTTTGTTGGTTTGCTCAATAAACTCTAACCTTTGACACCTGGAACTCCTGATTTTGAGAGTTTTCTTACTGAGAGGGAAGAAAAAGTTCTCCATGCTCCATGACATAAAATTGGCGACCACGAAGGGACTGGCACGGGGCCAAGGAGAGCTGCTGCGGGTTTGCTTGAACTGATTGCACAAACTCACTGTCACCAAAAACAGCACTTTTGCTTAAAATTGTGTTTTTGTGAAGTCTGTTGCGAGGTTTGGCCCAGGTGGTAACTCTACAAAAGGCCTCTCCTGTCTCAAACTTAATTAAATGACTAAATTTGATGAAATAGAGGACTGGGTTCCAGGTTTCAAAAACTGTGCATGCAAATGTAAATAAGTATTGTAAATAAGTTGAAGTGCGCAAAATCCAGCGGATACCGCACTCCTTGGCAGGGGTGTGCTGAATTGGCTGGTCCTGTGTATACCGCACTCCTAGGCAGGGGTGGGCTGAATTGGCAGTGTTTGAAATCCTGCAGATACTGCTAGATGCAGTGATCCCAGTAGGAATAAGGAGCCCACATTGGATGGTGGCCTTTGAACTGGCTGAGAAACAGTGAGGCCACAGTTGATGTTTGGCATCGTTCTCAAAATAGCACTGCATTTAGGGCTGAATTGGCAGGTACGCAAGAGGCATGGTTGCCCAAGTGGAGTGTTGTGATAGTTAAGATGGTTTTTTTGTTATATTTAAAAAGCACATACTGATAGTGTATATATGTTGAATAAGTTGATGTAAATATGTACTGTATATTGGTTGTGTGGAATTGTGTACAAAATCAGTTGGTTAATGTGTTTATGTTGACTGTGTTGTGCTTATGCTGCCTGCGATGTGTTATGCTGTTTTTGTGATTTTAGATTGTGAGTGTGTGTTTGAGTGCTATGTAATTGTTTTCTCATGAGAACTGTGCTGTAAAGATACAGGTATATTAGGCTTAGTAATTAATAATTATAAAATGAATGATATAAAATGAATGATGAAAAAGGGTGAAAAGTAGTTAGAAAAATCATTCAAGAACTAAAAATATTCTGAGATATTGGTTTTGTCAATTACTTGGACACCATCCAAATTGTAGTCAGTGATCCAGATAAAGAAACCCAATTATTGATAAAGAAATGAAATTGAAGAAAAAGCTTTTCTCTCTCTCTCTTCCTCTCTCACGCACTAAGACTGAACATTTCAAGGCTGATTGTGCGCTGTGGAGACCTGTAACTAAGCAGACAGAGAGAGCGAGAAGGGCGGGTTGATTGAGGCAGATAGAGAGAATGAAAAAGGAGGGGCAGCGAAGAGACAGAAAAACACAAAGACAGTCTGTTTTCCTCCTAAAATAGAAACTAATGTGGATTTAGGCCATTGCTGAATTTGAAAGAATACACTAACACATTAATAGACTAACTGATATAAGAAAAGATTATTAATGGAGACACTGGGAATTAGTAATCATTTCTGAAAAGAATCTGAATATGTAGACTGTATAGTTGTAGGCCAAAAAAGGAATATACTGAACAACAGAAAAAAAGAGTTTCTGAACAAATTGACTACAATCACAAATTTGAAGGAAATAGAACATAAATGGCCATATGTAGACTGGAAATGTTCACCTCACCAGAAACCTCCTATTTCCCGCTCTGGTACGCCCTGACCGAGGCACCCCTTGGTATAGATGCACTGTCACACATCTGGCCTCCTGGACTACGCAAGTATGCATTACCCCTTGTGAGCCTGCTTGTACAGACCCTGTGCAAGGTCAGGGAGGACGAGGAGCAGGTCGTCCTAGTAGCACCCTACTGGCCCACCCAGACTTGGTTCTTGGAACTCACGTTCCTCGCGTCAGCCCCTCTCTGGCGAATTCCCCTGCGGAAGGACCTTCTTTCTCCGGGACGTGGCACCATCTGATAGCACTCCAGGCTACCGGAAAGGTCTGTGAGTTCCTTTGGCACTATGTATCACATGCTGCAACATCTACTGAAATTTTTGAATCATTTTAGTATGTTACCTACTGAAATAAGTGTAATCACTGATGTATTCCACATAATGCAAGAATTTGATTACTATTACCCTCCAGAAAGAAATTAGCTAGGGGTCGATGAGATCTTTCACTTCCTTCTAGTCAAATGTGGAGGGAGATGTTTGGTCTTGTTTCTCCTCCAGAGTGCAGTTCCATAAGAGCAGTCATTGATAGAGGAATGTGTGACTTATATTGGTCACTTCAAAGGAATGAAGGAGATTGACTTGTGGGGATGCACTCTGGGAAAGGGCAATAGAAGGTGAGACTTTTTATCATTCTCAAAGGAAGGAATATATATTTTTATAAGATTTTTATATATCAAAACATAGAAAAGAACTAACATAGAATAGCCTGGAGTTTGTGTTACACTGGAGAGGGCATATGAGGTTACTAGAAGTGCTGATGTTGCAAGAAACACTGGGAAGCACAGCAACGTTAAAGATTAACACAACTAATAATCAAAATAACTTTTGATTTGAATCAGATTGTGATATTTTATTTATTCAAAATGCATATTTTCATAATAAATTATTTTAAAAGGTTATTTAGACACGAGGTAATGCTAGATAACAAACTGTATAAAAAATGTGGGTTTTGACCAAGAAAGTCAGATCTCAGCTGTCACCTCTTTTTTGGTTTGCTCAATAAGCTCTAAACTTTGACACCTGGAACTCCTTTGAGAGTTTTCTTACTGAGAGGGAAGAAAAAGTTATCCATGCTCCACAACACTATAAGCTCGTTGTCATGGAGAGTAAAAGATGGACATTGTTTATTTACTTTCTAGCATAGTGTCTCACCAACTAGATAACAATATAGTGTGAAATAGTAAACAGACACAATGCACCACCACACCGTTGTCTGCTGAGCTGCAAAAAGATGCTCTGATGCTTACCTTTTAATCTGCTATGTTACTGACTAAACTGACAAACTGTAACTGGCTAACAGCAAAAAGATGTGATAAACATGCGTGACATGGTTGTCAGGGACATGGTTAACGTTATATACTAATATAACATTAACCATGTATATTGAAAAGCGAAAATGATGGGGTCATTGTTTATTAACTTTCCAGTATGTATTTCACAAACTAGTTAGCAACTTACCGTGAAGACACCGCTTAACTCTGCACTGTCTGCAGAACCACCATCAGCTCAGCTCTGTAAACAATAGACAAACTACGTTATGACACCAATTATAAATCACCCCAAGCATTGTTTTCTGCATTATGTTTTCATACCTGCGCATATCAGAAAACCTATATGCCAATACGATATTTCTGTGAAAGGCTAATATCAGCCAATAAATCAGTCAGGCACTACTTTATACACCTTATTTGCGATGCTGAATTAGCATTCACCAAAGCATCATATTTAGCAGTTATAATACCAGTATAGTGATATGGCTTATAAACTATCACACACTCCCAGGATACACAGCAGAATTATGTGCCAAAGCCAGAATATTTCCTAACGTCAGCAAAAAAGTACAGTAGCAATGAATCATTCATTGTTGCTATGTGTTGTTTGGACTGAAATAAATGTGCTTCTTTACAGATATTGTGACAATGCATTCTTTCTGTCTCCATTTGACTCATTCATGTGTACCTGCATAATTCCGATGATGCCTTATAATAATTATTTCCAAGCGATATTCATAAGCCATGTTGAATGCAATATCTGCGTAACTGTTACTATGCACCGGAGAGAAGAAAAAAAAAATCTATATTTTGCAGGTAAGCAAAATAAACTTAATTTAATGAGAAAACAAGTTTATTTTGCTTACCCCATTGGCAGATTTTTTTTTTCTTGTTTTGAGTCTAAAGTTCACTAAATTTTGTCAGATTTATATTAAAACAAGACTTAATATCTTATCCCATTTTGCTTGACAAGTAAATAAATCATATTTTAAGAAAGTTTAGATAATTTGACAGGAAAACAAGACAAAAATACTTGTCTAGAAAATCATTTTTGCAGTGCAGTTCTGCTCATTAAATTATCCTTTAAATTTCCACATACACACACTTACGGGTCCTACAAAATTTGACAGAAAGAGGCTGTAATTCTTTCCAGAGAGGCCAAGCTGCTACAGGTCGTGTTCCTTATCTGAAACTCCATACTCATTCACTTGACACAGGCATCTTGTCTCCATGGTCTCCTACTTTCTGTATTACATAAATTATTTTACCTTGACTTAAAGGCCTAACAAAGAGAGAGACTGCAAGCTGAGCTGTTTTCTGAACTTTCAAACTGCATCTAAATAATCAGAGTAAATCAGAGGATTAAATTAATAAAATAATGATTAAACATGTTACATACTGAATAACATTGATAATGCAGCTTATCGGAGGTCACGTGACGCCATGCGAGGAGCAGACATGTGAGCAACAAGCTCTGCACACTTTGCTAGTTTTTTAATGACAATTTTCTTGTTATAATCCGGTGAGATTCGATACACCTAGTTACATATTTATTCTGTGAGGTAAACATGGCAAAGAAGTTAAAATCCTCAGGATCTGGAGACATTAAAAGACACTTACGTGCTCAAGCTGAAACCTCTGATGGGCCTGCAGACCGGAGACTCGATTTGGATGGCACGATGGTATGAGATCATCCGATAAAGATCTCATGTTGCATGAGGCTAGGAGCAAAGGAAGGCTTTCTTGGAAGAATCACAATATTTTCTTGTTCCCGGATTTTTCTAATTTGACAAGAGAGAAACGCAATCACTTCAAGGAGTGTAAGAAACTCTTGGATCAATGAATCTTGCATTTATATATCCAGCCAAACTGAGAATAGATAAAGGATGGCTGCAAAGTATTTACGTGTCCCAAACAAGCACTGTCCTTCATAAATACATTTGAGTGAGTAAGCCATTTGGTATTTCTTATGTGAATGGATTGACTCACTGAACATACACTCAATTGTCTGAGGAAGCTTGGCACCCTTTTTGTTTCTGTTTGCGTTGGCTCTGCCTAGCGGCTGGAGTTTTGTGGAAAACTCTTCTCCTTCAAGAAACTTTCGTACTGACGTAGGATCGCTTTTGCATGGGGGTCAACAGCCAGATTGAGAGTGGATGCAGTGGATGGCCGCAAAAAAAAAAAATCTTGATCTTGCAGATATTAGGTAACTTTTGAACCCATCTGGTAGGGACTATAAATTTTTCTCCATCAGTCCATAAGATTTCTTATAGAATAGATAATTTTTTTTATATCTAAGTCCCTAATTTCATCTGTTGTTGCTCAACTGGAAACATGTTAGTCTCAAGCTCTGGTGAGTTTAGAGATGCTGCCACTTACAGAGAAAAATAAATCATATAGTTGGCACTTTAATGTATCCCTTTTGCAAAATCATGATTTCCATCAAATGTAAAAGACTGAAGTCAATGTTTATATGGAGACCAACTGGTCCACAGTATCCTCTGTGAGCATGGCTTGGGAGGCACTTAAGGCAGTTCTTAGGGGTTGGATCATACATTATGCCTCATTTACCAAAAAATCCAAAGGCCAAGAACTCGTGGAGTTGGAAGGAAATATTAAAAGTGCAGAGGCAGAGCTGATCGCAGAATGTCGTCTGATGTCCTCAGAGAATTGCCCCTGAGAATTGAAATACAGATATAATGCTATTTTGTCACGGAAGGTGGAGTTTTGGTTATTCAGGGCAAGACAGTCATACTTTGAGTCGGGGGACAAAGCAGGGAAGCTTTTGGCTAGATATATAAAGCAGAGAGAGTTTTTTTCTATCATTCCCTCAGTGAAATCTGCTGGTGGTGAAATTTTTACCTTGGCCATTGATATTAATAATGTTTTTAAAGAATTATATCTTGATTTCTATAGTTCCACATCTTCGTCTACTGATCAGGATATTAGAAATTTTGGGGAACCATTAGAACTTCCTAAACTGACAACAAAAAAATTATCTTGAAGGAGGAGGAGCTGGGTGATTTAATTACAGCCTTGCCTACATGGAAGGCTCTGGGGCCAGACGGCTTTGCCACTGAATTTTGTTTATCTTATTCTACAGAACTGGCTCCACTTTTGTTAAAAGTTTATACAGAATCATTAAAGAATGGAAAGCTTCTGCCAACCATGACACAAGCCTGGATCAGTCTGATTCTTAAAAAAGACAATGATCCAAGTGAGTGTAAGAGTTTTGTCCAATTTTCCTGATCCAGTAAATAATATGTCGATAATTATTGCCAGCTTTTACTATAAAGTAGCATGATGAATGTCTTTTATCGCTAAAGCTGGAATGGCAGAGCTTCCGGTGTAATGGCGTAGAGACCAGACGTGCTTGTTGATCGCTCTCCAATTCAGATAATCTTTTCCACCATATACTCGAGACTGGTACATCCTTTTTGGTGATTAAACATGCAATAGGTGGATCGAGAAAGGAAGAAGACGGTAATTCAACGAAAATGTCGAAAACTCGGGATAAAAACGCTTCGTCATCCAAGGCTAGCCACGCAGAGCAGCAAGTTATTGCTAACCCTGCTGCAGATGGTGTTACAGCGAACGTCTTGCTACAAGCTATCGAATCTCTCAGAACCGAACTGAAACAGGACAACACCAGAGTGAGACAGGATATTACTTCTTTACAGCAGGAACTAAGCGGCAAACTTGACACGATGGCGGAGGACTTGAGAGGTCTGACTGACCGAGTGGAAGAAGCGGAGTCCAGGGTGGGGCGTGTTGAGGACGTTGCTTTAGATTTGGCCGTAGCGCTGGCGGAGGGAATGAAGCGACAAAAGGATCTTCAAGACAAATTGACCGATCTGGAGTCAAGATCCCGCAGAAATAACATCAGGATATTTGGAGTTGACGAAGGAGAAAAGCCGGCGTCAATGGTGAATGTTGTTGCAGATTTACTCCAGCGACAGCTGGCATTACCAGCTGAATTGGACCTTAAAATACAGCGAGCCCACCGAGCCCTTTCCAGGCGGCCCGGTGCCGCACCAAGACCTATCATAGTCAATTTCCAGGAATTCACTATTAAAGAGAGGATACTAAAGGAAGCGTGGAAAAAGGGAGTTTTTCAACTAAGCGGCAGGAACATCTATTTTGACCACGACTACGCCTCAGAAATTGTCCAAAGGAGAAAGGAGTACCAGAGGATCAAAAAGGTGCTGAAGGAGAAAGGCATTCGCTTTCAAACGCCGTACGCAAATATGCGTATTCACTGGGAGGACGGTGCTAAAGTATACGGCTCCCCACGCGAAGCGGGGCTAGAGCTAAGGAGGCGAGGTATCGATAATAATAATAATAATAAGTTTTATTTATATAGCGCCTTTCCAGAGTTTCCAGAACTTCGATGTGGAGTTGCCGGCTGTGACGGAAGAGGACGCGGAAATCTGGCTCCAAAAGTTAAACGTATGGCAGCGGGAGGGCCAATCATCCAAGGACTATGTATCAACCACAGCGCAAAGGGCAAAATTGAGGCTGAAGGAGTTTCAAAGAAGCGGAATCTGATTTCTAGGATATGGACATTTTCATAATCACAAATCAATCTCTCAGTCTTCGCTCATTCATTGTCTAGGTAGAGCAGCACATGTAGATGGCGTTATATCGTTGGACTTTAAGGATGGAGGTGATTTCTACGCCTCTCAACCTTTGCATAGGGACCTCTTTTTTTTGGAGAACCATCCCTAGACCCTCCAACGGGGTCATGGTGGGACAGACAATTTTCCCACTGAATGGAAGTCACAGGTATCGTTCAGTTCGTATTGTTTTTGAAGTTATTGTTCTTAGTTTATGTTTGTTTGCGGGGTCTTTTTTCTCTATGTTCATCACACATGAGTGGCTTGGGTGAACTTAAAATTGTTTCAATAAATGTAAATGGTCTTGGCAATCCAATTAAGAGAAGTAGGTTACTAACTAAATTAAAAAGGTGTAAAGCACAGGTAGTCTTCCTCCAAGAAACTCACTTGCCAAAAGAAGAGCATGATAAATTTAAAAAGTTTGGATACAGAAATTCTTTCTCTAATGCTTATAAAAATAGTAGAAGGAGAGGAGTGATCACCCTTGTTTCTAATTCTGTTAACTTTGATTTGATGGAGGAAGACTGTGATAAGGACGGTAGATTTGTGATTGTTGACAACTCAATTGTTTTTCTAGTAAATGTATACGCACCTCCAGAAGGTGATCGGAAGTTTTTTCAACTACTATTTGACAAGATTACTTCCAACAGTGAGGGAGTTTTGATTTGTGGAGGTGACTGGAACTCTGTTTTAAACCACGCTAAGGATTCAACCAGCAAAATAGATATATTAGTAATAAATCAAAAGATCTTAAAAAACTAATAAAGGAGGCGGACCTGTTCGATGTGTGGAGAGCTTTCAACCCACTAGAAAGAGACTATACTCACTATTCAGCAGCTCATAAGGTCCACTCTCAGATTGATTTTTTCCTGATGAATACTATTGATCGACACTGTGTCAGAGACTGTAGCGTAGGAATAGCAGATATTTCAGACCACAATGCTGTCCATTTGACCATTCATTTAAGTAATCTAATTAGAAAAACTACATGGAGGATGAATGTCAGCATTATCAATAATGATAAGGTGGTGCAAGAAACGAGAAAAGAAATTCAAGACTGTATCTCTGATAACAAGGATGATCAAATAGAATCAATAATTTTATGGGATACTGTAAAAGCTGTTATGCGAGGCAAACTGATATCAAGAACGGCACATATGCATAAAATGAAAAGACTAACTCAGGCCAAATTAGAAGAACAATTGAGAGAACAAGAAATAAAACAGCATTCAGATAAAAGTGTATCGCTGGCTGAAAGTATAAAAGACTTAAGAAATCAACTGTCAGATCTAGCAAAAGAAGAGATTGAAAAGAAAATGAGATTTACAAAACAAACTTTTTATGAAGCAGGCCCGAAGGCGACAAAAATTCTGGTAAGACGCATTAGATCACAACAATTGAGAAATTCAATTAACAAAATTAGAGATCACTCAACTGGAGAGTTATATTTTGACCCAGGGAAAATTAAAGATACCTTTCAATCCTAATATAAATCCTTGTATGACCAATCGATTCAAGTAGACGATAACGAAATTGAAGACTTTTTGACAAATTTAGATCTCCCCTCCATAGGATCTACCCAGAACGAGATGCTATCTAGACCTATTACTAAAGTAGAACTTGATAAGGCAATAAGTAGATTAAAAAGCAATAAAAGCCCAGGGAGTGATGGCTTTCCCAATGAATGGTATAAGGCATTTCGAGACGATTTGGCACCTTTACTGTTGGACTCATTTAACTATACTTTAAAATACGCAAAGTGCCCCCCCTTCATGGAGGGAGGCTATTATTTCAGTCATATTAAAAGAGGGGAAGAACAGTGATAACTGTGAATCATATCGCCCAATTTCCATCCTAAATGTCGATTATAAAATTTTTACCTCCATTATAGCTAAAAGATTAGAGTCTTTCCTTCCTGATTTAATAGACGAGAATCAGACAGGATTTATTAAGGGGCGCCAAGCCCAAGACAACATAAGACGTTCCTTACATATAATTAATGAAGTTAAAAAACAAAATATCCCAATAGCCTTAGTAAGCCTTGATGCCGAAAAGGCCTTTGATAGAGTCAGTTGGAACTATCTATTTGCAGTTTTGAAAAGACTGAGATTCAATGATTCTAACATTAAGTGTATACAAGCCTTATATCATAAGCCGTTGGCAAGAATCAAATTAAACAGTGACTTGACTGATAACTTTGAGCTCTTCAGAGGAAGCAGGCAGGGCTGCTGTTTAAGCCCCTCCCTCTTTGCCCTGTTTATTGAGCCTCTGGCCCAATGCTTGAGACAAACATCAGAGCTCAAAGGAGTAATGGTGTCCAATGAAGAACAAAGAATAAGTCTCTTTGCAGATGACGTAATAGTATATCTTCAAAATCCTGATCAAACATTCCCCAAACTTTTAAACATCTTAAAAGACTTTGGAGGGAAATCAGGCTACAAATTAAATATTACTAAGACTCAAGTCCTCTGTATTAATTACAGTCCATCTGATCAAATTAGGGAAAACACAAACTCAAATGGGACTCAGAACAAATTAAATATTTAGGTATTTTTTTGACGCGAGATCTCAGTTCATTATACGAGGCTAATTATAGTAAAATAAATGAGGTAATACAAAGTGACCTGACTAAATGGACAAACCTAGTTTTAGATTTTAATTCCAGGATTGAGGTGATTAAGATGAATCTGTTACCCCGATTGTTATACTTATTTATATCTCTACCAGTTGTAATACCCGATTCTCAGTTTGCTAATTGGGATAAGCAAATGAGTAGATTTGTATGGAAGGGGCAAGACCAAGGATTAGATTTAAAACGCTTCAGTTGGAGAAACTGAAAGGGGGGTTCTCCCTTCCAAATCTCAAAGAATATTTTACGGCTGCCCAATTGAGGTATATTATCTATTGGTGCTCACCTAAGTATTATTCCAAATGGAAACAAATTGAAGTTAACTATATCCCAACGTCTCTACCTCAATCAAGACTGGGTGAGAAAACTAGTATACAGTTGAAAGAGGGGAGTCCCATAGTCGAAACAACCATTAAGCTCTGGTGGGACACGGTGAAAAAATACAATTTCGAAGGTGATTGTAAATCCTTGATTTGGCCTTCTTTCTCTCCTGATTTTAGAAGTGGTCAATTGGACAGCACATTTAAAAAGTGGATTGGAAAGGGAATCACTGCAGTGTGTATGTTAACCAAAGGTTCGGTGTTTAAATCATTTGAGGAAGAGGGAATTTGGCCTGAACAACTCTGACTTGTTTAGGTACATCCAATTATGGCACTTTTATGATTTAGAGATAAGGTCTCACCTATCACAGGAGGGCTGTGAACTGGTAGAATTGGTGTCGGGAGCATACCAAAAATTACCCTCAAAAATTGTTTCTAGGCTGTATAAATGCCTGCAAAATTGTAACGGTACTAATTCACTGTATATAAACTGAAATAAGGGTTGTCCTGGGCTATGCGTTTCCAACTGACTTCCAATCTATGTACCTTGGTTTACTTTCCTATTCAGATATACGAACAGAGGATATGTATCTCTACAAAGTTTTGTTGATGGCCAGCAAAAAAACTATTACAAGGAACTGGCTGAAGAGTTTCACTTTAACATTGTCACAATGGAATGAGATAATGGAAGAAATCTTTACAATGGAAAAAATCACTCACTTTATTAGGCTGAAATCAGCTCTTTTTGAAAAGAGATGGAAGAAATGGATATTCTATAAGACCCAAGTGTGAAAAGGGAATCTTTGTAACAACACCCTGCTGTTCTGTTTTTGTACTGTTATGTTTGTTATTATTTGAATTTGAATAAATAAAGAGTAAAAAAAAAAAAAAAAAAAAAGAAAAGCTGGAATGGCTAATCTTGGAGAGGTCCACATTCAAGTTGATAATGGCGGCGCTCTGTTTAGCTTAATACAATTGCAGCAGAATATGCAATACCACTGTTGCCTTGCCAGCACCTCTGACTGATAAAAGATGCATTATGGATGGTTGCTTTTTAGGAAAAAGGGGCTCCGAGGAATGCATCCATATCACCACTTCCTAGACCTTAAATCATAAAAAGTACCGAAACTCATGGCCAATAGACGCAATACAGCGATTGTGCGCTTGAATAAATCTTGGAGAGGTCTTTGACGTTGTAGTAGTAGTAGTAGTAGTCCTTTATTGTCACATAGTAAACCAGTGAAATTGGCCATCGACCTGTCCATACAAACATACATATGACAAGGGGGTAGACAGGACAGGAAGACAGGGAATTAGAAAGAAATACAGCATGACATGAGGAGAGGTGAGGAGAAAAAAAGGCAGCCCCCAGACTATGCTCCTTAAGAAGTACAGTGTGGGAACAGGAAAAAAACACCTCAGCAACATTAGCACATAATCAGTACACTCTACAACATGAGCAAGACTTGCAACAGGGGAGGGGATTGGGGGGTGGAGGTGGCCCAGCACAGGCAAGCAGCCATCCGGTCCTGCAGCCATTTTCGGCACTGGTCACAGACCCGCCTGTCAGACTGGGGGTACAAAGCAGCGAAGGCGAGGGATAGGGTATCGGGCGGATGATGGCATATCTGTATATATGTGTAAGAGTTCATGTGTGTGTAGGCCTGGAGAGTCGCTATGCCAGCATCTAATCTAGGTGCCTCAGTCCGCAGGGTTGTCAAAGCGATACACAGCAAGTTGCCATGGAGACAACCTTGATCAGGTCCCAGACATAGTCAACAATCACCAGGTGTCTGGGGAGTCGGGGAAGGAACGCGAGAGTGGCTCACTGCAGTGCTCTTCCGGGGGAGTTGTTGTTCCAACAGCGGCCTTGGCCAAGGCCAGTGTTGGTTGAGGGCGGCCGAAACAGATAAGATTGGGATTGTTTGGTCTTGAGGCGAGTAGCCGCTTCTAATTTACACAGCTATTCTTCGGGTCCATTTTGGTCTCTGAAACGATCCATTTGCCTTTGCAAAGCTGTGAGCTTCTCCATGATGTTTTCCATATTTTGGTTCATAGACCCAGTCTGAGTGCAGACAGCTCTGCCCACTGCTTCAATCATGACGGGCAGCCTTGTGGGGCTTTGGACAGCTGTCACCGTCTTCTTACTTCCTCGATAAACCAGGGCAATGCCTAATCCAATCAGCAGAAGACCTGTTATCATGGTACCGAATAGGTAGATATCTATCCTCCACAGAAAGAGCCGCCAGACACACGACCCGCCACCTCTCCCACGCGTCCATCATGTAGCCAGCTGCGAACGTTCCGTCAGGGAAGTCAGGTTCCCCCGAACCCAAGCTTCTCGTCAAGAAGATGGTGTCAATTGCATTGAGAGACCAGTTGATCAAATCCATAGTTTGGAGAGCAGTGCTGAGAGAGTCTCTCAAAGTACAAGACAGTAGACTAGATGTGACGAGAGGAGCAAAGCAGGGAAGGTAAGGGGAGGGAGAGGGTGAGAAAAAGCAACCGCCTTCGTTGAGAGCCAGTAGAAGAGACTGGTGAACTTCTTGTGAAACGTGCGTGTGAGGGGCACGCAAACTTGGTGATTCATCCTGCAACACTGCAAGCATGATATTACTGTTAACTACTAGCAATATCCTTGTAAAGAGCTAAGGTTGCATGGAATATAGCAGCTAGGTCTTTCCAGAGATGGAGAATGAGTATTTGCTGGGAATGAGCTACTTTTGGCTGTGGCTACCGTCCACTGCAGCCCATGGAAGTGAAGAATCGGTGGCAGATGAATGACTATTGCAATCCTGAGTTCCAGGAAAACAGGAATGTCTGATCATGGTTGGGGTGTCTGGCTGCCAACGGAGCTGCACCTGGGTTTGGGATACATAAAACTTCTCTGCATTATAATTGTGTGTCCTCGAGGAAATCCTTAAAGATCGAAGGCTCCAGGATTATCTCTGGGCTAACCATCATGAAGAAGTAAGGTAATACTAGATAGCTTTGTTTGTTGTCAGGTACTTGGCCAAGAATGCTATGTTGAATATTACATAAAAGGCTGTCCTTGATAGATAGACTACTGTGATTGAAGGAAGTAGGTCAGCTGGGTTTCAGCTGATGCTGAGCTTGCCTCTCATGGCCTGATTGAACTAATGCTTGCGCTCTGTTTTGTTGAATATTCTAGAGATTCAGAAGGACTGGCCAAGACAGAGCAGTAGATTGCAAAGGTGAAAGTGCTATCATTTGTACTGGATGTCAGTTGCAGTTGACCTGCCACAAGGGCATACTGCTTATTAAAATATTCTAAATGGCTTGACAGTAAATACATAATATTGGAAGAAATGAATGAATGGATATATGAATTTCTGAATTCTGAAAAAACATGATAGATAGATAGATAGATAGATAGATAGATAGATAGATAGATAGATAGATAGATAGATAGATAGATAGATGTTATGTAGTCGAGATAAGACTATTAATTTTCATATCTCAGGAATCAAAAAAATATGATTTTGGTGATGATGAAGATGCAATCTTGGAAGAAAATTAGAATACTTTTCTGCTAATAGACATCTCTATGATTGGATGCAGTTGTCAGATTATGTAAATCATGCACAAAAGCTCCTGGCTCCCTTGAAGACTTCAAAGTAGCAGGGTTAGAGAGGGAATTAGTTTGCTTGCTAATCTCAGAATGAAGGAATTGAAGTTTCGCTTTGTTAATATACCCACAATTTTAATGGGAGAGAGAGAGAGAGAGAGAGAGAGAGAGAGAGAGAGATTAAAGTGGGGCAATATTCATTTATTTCAGAGACCTTTTGAATGAGTTTGCACACCGGCAATACAGTTTTAGTTGAGCACTAATTGGGCATGCGTGTTACTATTTACATTGCTACTGATGAATCCGGAATTTTTTTATTTTATAGGCTATCTTTTATGAGGGACATTTGGTCCCATGGTGTTTGTTTAAAATTTTCACTTTTGTAAAGAACTGGAGATCCAAACTGATTTTTCCACTCTCTTCTACACATTTCCACAACAAAGGCAACAATAAGCCTAGTCCCAAGGGGTCAAAGTTTTGTTGGTTAGCATGACCCAGTTAAAGGAATAGGATTCATAACAGATGCATACTATATCTAAGGTTAGCATGCTAGCATTACCATTTTCGCCATGTATGCTGTATTTAAACATAACAAAATTACACACAATCTACTGCATATATCTTACTTTTAATTATCATTGAGTTGTTACAACAGTTTCTTTTACTGATCTAATGAGAATTCCATTCATAGAATGAGGCAGAATCATGATATTTATTTAATATGCAATCTGAAACAAATGATAGCTACAGATATTCTGAACTGTTCCCTTTACAAAAGGCTTCACTACGATGTTGCGCTGCTAAGCGCTATGGGGGAACAGCTTTAGCTGTGAGCCAAGCTGAATAAATGTGTGGAACACGTCAATGAACATTGACCGGAATTTATAGCCTCGGCTGATGTAATCATTAGATGCACCTGAGGCCAGGCTATAAATGGATACATCACCAGGTGTCGTCAGAAACTCTTTTTTCAGAGCGATTCTGTTTCTGTTTCTGTGTGTTTCACACACCCTGTCAAAACTTTCTTTCCTCTGTTAGGAGATAGATTCAGTTAGGCAGTGTGCAGTGAACGTATATATATATATATATCTAAAAAAAAAAAAAAGAAAGAGAGAATGACTGAAAGCAAACGGTGCGTGTTCCCCTCTTCTTGCTCTATAGCTGAAGACGGCACACATCAGTTTTTGCTGTTTGTTTGGGGGTAGAGCACGCTGCTCTCGCGTTGCAGCAGGGCGTGCTTGCCTCGCTTGCTTCCGGAGTCAGCACTCACGAAAAGATCGTTCGTGGGGCTCGTGCATGGATTTGGCTGAGGAGCAAGAGACGGGTTGATCCCTTTCTCTCACTCTCTCCCAAACCCAGCTGGTCCTTCACATGATCTCGAAGCGCGTTCCGACGTTTCTTCGGATCATGAGGTGGATCGCTATTCTCTTCCCGCCTCCGAGCTTTCCGTCCGCGATAAAAAAATCTACGGAGGAATTACTCGATGTTGTTACTCGTGCGGTTGCCAGATTGGACTGGCCACGTGAAAAAGAGACCCCCAAACGCTCCAATTAGGGGATAGATTTTATCTTCCAGTCTAAGAAAGGGAACGCCTCATGGGTCCCTTCCCTTTCTTTGATAACCTCCTTGAAGAGCTTTTTCGCTCATGGAGAACCCCTAAAAAAAAAATATATATATATATATTTTCTTCCCGTGTTCACATACCCTCGACGTCATTATATTGGACTATCGTGGGTGCTGAGGCACGGGGGTATTCAGTGATGCCGCCGGTCGAAGAGACGCTTGCGGGCTATCTCTCGCCGGGCTCGACATCGTCACTTAAGAAGCCCTCTCTCCCCTCAAAGCCTTATAGGACAACCTCCACTTTAGTGGGAAGGGCTTATCAAGCAGCAGGTCAGGCTGGTGCTGCTCTGCACACTATTCTGTTTTTCAGGCATACCAGGCTGACCTCCTGGACGACCTGAGTGTGGGTTCTGCGCTTGACGAGCAAGCCTCAGACCCACCTCGGTCCTGACTGAAGGGAGGCTCAAAAGCAAAGCGTCGTGCTCCTCCTCCCAGGGATTGGGGACAGTCTCGCCACCCTTGCCAGCCCTCAGGACTATAAATTCTAGTAAGAGAAGACCCTGACGGTCTTGCGCCTAGATTAGGGGGTAGCTCCCTCGGGACGGGCGCGTGCTTCACTTCACCCCTCCGGTACCCCTCGAAGCCCCTCCATTCCCGCCACCTCTTGGTGTTTCGGGTTGCAGAGGCTTCGTCAAAATTGGGTGTTTTCACTGTTCCTGCATTTTATTCAGGACGCGAAACACCCGACAACCCCTCAACAGGAAGTGTTAAAATATAATACCCATCTCAGAGATCCTGGCAGCGTGGAAACTTCTGCCGGATATATCCTTTTCTGTTGGTCTTATAAGGGCGTCAGGATTTAATTTTCTCACCGCTTTTCCGTGTTTCAACGGCGTGTTCTCACTACCGTAAACCGGATTTCTTTTTTTTGTAAAAAAAAAAAAAAAAAAAAACTCTCAATCTCCTGGTTAAAGGGGCCATGGTATGTGTTCCCCTTCCAGAAAGAGAGTTAGGTTATTACACTAAATACTTCCCGTTTCCCATGGAGGGTGAGGGGTGGCGTCTGACTTAGATCTTAAGCTTGAACTACCCGTGGGTGTTCAAGTCCAAGATGACGCCTGTCAAGACGGTCGTGTCTCAAGCCCTACAACTCGTTTGGCTGGTCACCATCAATCTTATGACGCACTTCTATACTTCATTTAGAAGTTCTGCCACAACATGGAAAGTTGCTGAGGTTCACTTCCGGGGGCGAAGTCTTCCAGGGTCAGGTTCTTTCACCCAGCCTAGCCCTTTTTACCCGCACATTCACAATGCATGATTTAGCGCTGGCTCCTTGCGACTCCGGGGCATTTGCATTCTGAATTACGTAGACGACTGGCTGATCCTAGCGCAGTTCCAGGAACTGGCAGTTCAGCACAGGGACATCGTCTTAGCTCATCTGTTTCTCTGGGGTTGAGGCTCAACGCCAAGAAAAGCGTCCTCTCTCCCACTCAGAACACTGTCTATCGGGGCATCATATGGAGTTCAATCACTATGCAGGCACAACTGTCTCCCGCTAGGATTGAGTCCATTCAGATCACCCTGAGCAAAGTCAGGCTAGGTTGCACTGTTATCAGTATCAACGATTTCCAGGTCTCAGGGCGTAACGCGCCCACGGTGATCCCTCTGGACCTTCTGCTCATGAGACCGTTTTTGTTGTGGCCAAAAGCCAGGGATTTCTTCCAAGGGCCAAAACCCCTGGGCTAAATAGGGTTACGTGCCTCAGGCTTCGTTCCCTTTCTATGTGGTTCAGACCCCGGTTTTCTGCCTTGGGTCCCACTCTAGGTGCATCTTGTTGTCGCAGACTGCTAACGACAGACGCCTCCCTGACGGGCGGGTAGCGGCCTTAAGTGGTCGCCCAGTTTAAGGGGATAGGAGGGTCGTCAGCTCGGTTGTCACAGTCACTGTCTCGGGTTGATGGCTGTATTTCTGGCCCTGAAATACCTCCTCCTGAGGCTGCCATGTCTTGGTGCGGTGGACAATACAGCGGTAGCCTCTTACATAAATCATCAAGGAGACCCACGTTCTTGTCAGCTGTATTTCTGACACGCCGGATTCTCCTTTGGGCCCAGGGCAAGCTCCTGTCACTCAGGGCAATTTACATCCCTGGACGCCTAAATGTGAGAGCAGATTTGCTGTCCAGACAGAACATACCGAGGGGCTAGTGGAAACTCCACCCGGGGTAGTACAACAAATTTGGGAGAGATTTTACAGAGCAGAAGTGGACCTCTTCAGCCTCTCAAGAGACTGCGCAATGTCCCTCTACTTCTGTCTGAGTCACCCAGCCCCCTGGGTCTGGACGTGATGGCGCATACATGGCCCAGAATGTGTCGGTATGCTTTTCCCCGGTTTCTCTGCTCCCGGAGTCTTAGCCAGAGTTCGCCAGCAAGGGTCTTGCTCTTACTGATAGCGCCTCACTGGCCGAACAGGATTTGGTTCTCAGAAATTATATCTCTCCTCGACGGCTCGCCTTGGGCGATTCCGGACAGGAGGGACCTTCTGTCTCAGGCACAGGGGACGATATTTCATCCCGGCCCGAATTGTGAAACCTTTCATGTCTGGCCCCTAAGGGTACCAAATGAGGTTCACTGGGTTTCTCTTGAGATTATCGAGACCATTTCAAGTGCTAGGGCTCCCTCCACTTGGAACTGATCTGGGTAGATTTTACAGGGCAGAAGAGGACCTCTTCGCCTCTGTTGATAGCGCAATGTCTCCTCTACTTCTCCCCGAGTCGCCCAGTCCCCCCCCCTCCCCCTTGGGAGGGGCTGAACGTAGTAACGCAAATGCGCCTGCATGCGTTTCCTTCTACTAAAGTTCTTATTACAGAACCAGCTAACTGCCAGTTTGTTTCAGTTCTGGATTTTCTGTAGAAAGAACTGTCAGCGGGCACTTGCCTCGCCACTGCCAGGTTCTATGTGGCCACTGCGGTTTGCCACGGCTTGGTGGGCGGGGTGCCCTCAAAGAGGCATCCTCATTATTGCCCGGGCCTACGAGGCGCGCGGTCAAGCTTCGCCAGTAGGTTTCAGGGCGCACTCTACCAGAGGGCTCTCCTCCTCTAAAACCTTGGCTAGAGGTCTCCCTCTGCAGCAAGTTTGTGATGCGGCAGGTTGTCCTCTCCGCACACATTCATTGGATTTTTATAGTTTGGATGTTTTGCCACTCCGGGCTCTTATGCCCTTGAGTCGACATCTCAGCTCATGCCTGAACAAGTTTGTGATGCGGCAGGCTTGTCCTCTCCGCTCACATTCATCAGTTTTTATGACAAGTTTGTGTTGCGATAGGGTTCTCTTCGCACACATTCATCGAACTTTATGGGCTAGATGCTTTGCTACTCCGGGCTCTTATGCCCTTGAGTCGGCATCTCAGCCCATGCCTAAACAAGTGTGTGATGCGGCAGGTTGTCCTCTCCGCACACATTCATTGGACTTTTTTAGTTTGGATGTTCTGCACTCCGGGCTCTTATGCCCTTGAGTCGACATCTCAGCTCATGCCTGAACAAGTTTGTGATGCGGCAGGCTTGTCCTCTTCGCTCACATTCATCAGTTTTATGACAATTTTGTGTTGCGATAGGGTTCTCTTCGCACACATTCATCGAACTTTATGGGCTAGATGCTTTGCTACTCCGGGCTCTTATGCCCTTGAGTCGGTATCTCAGCCCATGCCTAAACAAGTGTGTGATGCGGCAGGTTGTCCTCTCCGCACACATTCATTGGACTTTTTTAGTTTGGATGTTCTGCACTCCGGGCTCTTATGCCCTTGAGTCGACATCTCAGCTCATACCTGAACAAGTTTGTGATGCGGCAGGCTGGTCCTCTCCGCTCACATTCATCAGTTTTTATGACAAGTTTGTGGTGTGACAGGGTTCTCTTCGCACACATTCATCAAGCTTTATGGGTTAGATGCTTTGCTACTCCGGGCTCTTATGCCCTTGAGTCGACATCTCAGCTCATGCCTGAACAGGTTTGTGATGCGGCAGGCTGGTCCTCTCCGCTCACATTCATCAGTTTTTATGACAAGTTTGTGTTGCGACAGGGTTCTCTTCGCACACATTCATCGAACTTTATGGGTTAGATGCTTTGCTACTCCGGGCTCTTATGCCCTTGAGTCGACATCTCAGCTCATGCCTGAACAAGTTTGTGATGCGGCAGGCTGGTCCTCTCCGCACACATTCATCAAAATTGAATGGTGTAGATGTTTATGCTACTCCGGGCTCTTATGCCCTTGAGTCGACATCTGAAGCTCATGTCTGAGACCTCTCGCGTTTTGTGAGTACACTGCACAACCGTAGGGGTCCGGACAGCCCCAAGTGCGCGGCGTGGGTATTGCGTTCCCCGTAGCGCTTAGCAGCGCAACATCGTAGTGAAGCCTTTTGTAAAGGGAACGTCTCGGGTTACATGTGTAACCCTTGTTCCCTGAAAAAGGCGGAACGAGATGTTGCGCTGCTTTGCCGCACTGGGGCGTCCCAGGACTGCTCTTCAAAAAGAAGTATCTGACGACACCTGGTGACGTATCCATTTATAGCCTGGCCTCAGGTGCATCTAATGATTACATCAGCCGAGGCTATAAATTCCGGTCAATGTTCATTGACGTGTTCCACACATTTATTCAGCTCGGCTCACAGCTAAAGCTGTTCCCCCGTAGCGCTTAGCAGCGCAACATCTCGTTCCGCCTTTTTCAGGGAACAAGGGTTACACATGTAACCCGAGACGTTTCAAGTATTCAGACAAAATTAGTTTTTTTTTAAATACCACTGATAGCTAGGAAAATATAGACAAAGAACATATATTTTCTTAATGGTCTATTTATTCACAACATGTCTCCTTAGTCTAAACGTAATAAAGAACCATTACACAGAGATTATAAGGATGAAAGTGAAGCAAAGCCAAACTCATACAGTTAGAACAATCCAAGTGCTGATTATGTCGTCTTCTGCCTTTGGCCATCACCATAAACACAACAGAAAATGTACATCTGCACCAAAATCAATATGTAAAGAATGCAAGAAATTGCTGTAAATGTGTCCATGCTGTTGTGACTGTTGTGTGCATCACGCTATTGACAAGCTATTTATCTGACTTTTTCAATGCTCTACTATGACACAAAAGTTCTACCAAAAATGTCTACAACACTTCCATAGCTGAAGTCCTTTCTTCAGCTATTCAATTTCACATAGTAGTTTAACAACACAAAAACCTGCCTGTGTAAATGTACTCATAGTGGTTTACATTATCTATTTCTTACCCACACCTATCATATCACTTCTGAAGACATGGATTTAACCACTGGAATCATGGATTATTTTTATGCTGCAATTCTGAACTTTTTAGAGTGTAAAAGTTTTGTTTACTTGCTTTGTATGGACCTACAGAGCTGAGATTTTCTTCTAAAATCGTTTTTTGAGTTCCACAGAAGAAAGAAAGTCGTATACATCATGGATGGCCAGAGGGTGAGTAAATTATGGGAGAATTTTCATTTTGGGGTATGAGATAGAATATGAGAGTAATCGATATTCATTGTTCTAATGGATTGACAGCCCTAATAAAAACATACTTTTATGTAACGATTCAATTTAATTCAATTCAGTTGGACTTAGTTGTTGATAGTAGGGCTGCAACTAATGATTATTTTGATAATCGATAAATCTAACGATTATTAGAATGATTATTCGACTATTCGCCGATTAATGTAAAGATTAATCATTAGTGCTTAGCTCATTATTCAGCTTGTGGCCTGATTTAACGGGTTGGATTAAATGTGCGTCCTAACAATAAAGAGGACACAATCATATTTTTAAAATACCTCTATAAGACATTCACTGAATTATCAGGAAAAAAATACTTTTTATTAAGTTTAATTCAGTAAAGAAATTCACTGCAAAATTCACTGCAAAAAATACAAAAATATTCTCTTGTTTTCCATTTAAAATTGTCTAAAAAACTAAATAATTCACTTGAGAAGCAACATATAATATATTTAGACTTGCTTTAAGAGAATGTCTCTTAAATATAAGTGTATTTTGTAAAGTGTATTTTTTCACTTGGTTATAATTCTGCAAGTTCAGTACAGACAAAATATACATATATTCAAGATCTATTCTCTAAAAGCAATTCTAAATATCTTATATGCTTCTTCTCAGGTGAATGCATCTTTTTTTAAAGGATTTTTAGAAATAAAATATATGCATTTTGAACATTATATTCAATATTCTCAGAAAAAAATTATATTCTGCAAATGTGCATTGTATTAAAGGAGTTTTAGATGGGGTGAAGACTACCTCTCGCACCATTCTGTTCTCTACAATTCATCTTTAACTCACTAAAAAACAAACTCCCTCTTATTAATAAAGCTGCATATTGCCAATTTTCTCCACGATGAGAAATGCACAGTGACACATATATTATGATTCTATAAGTCGTGAGCCATCACATTCTAATCTAGCTGCATTAAGCATATGAGCTCGAGGGATCAGCATCCCCATGACAGAGTGTGCATCAGCCGGGTACAGTTTCAATCTCTCCCCCTTAGATCGGGACATACGCGCAACTCATAGAAGAGGCACTGACCACACAGAACAATGCCAGTTTTGGAGTTTGTAGTTATTTACATGATTAGCTTCTGTATTATTTGAACTTCAATAAAGCTATTACTCATTAAATATAAATGCATTTAAGATGTACATTCACTTGAGAAGCAACATATAAGATATTTAGATTTGCTTTAAGAGAATGTCTTTTTAATATAAGTGTGTTTTGTAAAGTGTATTTTTTCACTTGGTTATAATGTAACACCAGGGTGTTTCCTTTAAAGAGCTCTGGCTCCGCTTATTCCACGGTGCTTCTGAATTTACATCTTTTTTTTAATTTTTTTTATAATTCCTTCATACTTTGCGATCTACATCACCTGAAGCTGTTTGGAAAGTTTAGAGTGCATCTGGATTGTGAGCTGTTTAATTCTTCCTCTCCTCAGTCTTGCGCAGAACTGCAGTAATGCTCTTGCGTGCCATCATTACAGTTTAATGTGATCACATGTTACGTTAAATGAGATCAAATGACTATTCAACAACAAACATTTTTGTCAACAATTTTTTGTTGTCAATAATGTCAACTAATCGTTTCAGCCTTAGTTGGTAGTTGATCATAAAACAGTTCTGGAAGAGGTTGGGATTCTTATGTTTAGGAACCTAATAAACCTGATTTAATCCCTCCTACTAAAATTCAAGTCAAGTCAAGTCAAGTGGTTTTTATTGTCATTCAACAATATACAGTTAGTACAGTACACAGCGAAACAGGACAACGTTCCTCCAGGACCATGGTGCTACATAAAACAACATGGGACAAACACAGAACCACATGAGACTACACAGACTAAAAAATATTTCTACATAAAGTGCACATACAAACGTGTGCAAAAAAGTACTGGACAGTACCATAAACTACTAAAAGGAACAGGACAATATAGTAAGAGACAGTGCAGCGCCGACCAGTAATGAATAGTGCAAAAAGATGACACTTTCTAAAAATGCCAAATGTAAACATAACATACTATGAAATAGTGTTCTATGGACATAGCAGTTATTGAGGTAGTAGCCAGGTAAAGTGATAATGAATTAAAATGCAACTCTGGACATGTGCAAAAGTTGGATGGTGTACAGGTGTGTGTGTGTGTGTGTGTGTGTGTGTGTGTGTGTGTGTGTGTGTGTGTGTGTGTGTGTGTGAGCGTGTATTTATCACTTTGTGGGGACCAAATGTCACCATAAGGATAGTAAAACCCGAAATTTTTGACCTTGTGGGGACATTTTGTCGGTCCCCATGAGGAAAACAGCTTATAAATCATACTAAATTATGTTTTTTGAAAATGTAAAAATGCAGAAAGTTTTCTGTGAGGGTTAGGTTTAGGGGTAGGGTTAGGTTTAGGGGATAGAATATAAAGTTTGTACAGTATAAAAACCATTAGGTCTATGGAAAGTCCCCATAAAACATGGAAACACTACGTGTGTGTGTGTGTGTGTGTGTGTGTGTGTGTGTGTGTGTGTGTGTGTGTGTGTGTGTGTGTGTGTGTGTGTGTCAGTCAGTCCAGTCTCTGAGTATTGAGGAGTCTGATGGCTTGGGGGAAGAAGCTGTTACACAGTCTGGCTGTGAAGGCCCGAATGCTTCAGTACCACTTGCCAGATGGAGAAGTGTTTGTGTGAGGGGTGTGTCGGATGCAGCGTTTTGTGTAAATGTCTTTGATGGAGGGAAGAGAGACCCCGATGATCTTCTCAGCTGTCCTCACTATCCTCTGCAGGGCTTTGCGGTACGAAATGGTGCAAGTCCCAAACCAGGCAGCTGCTCAGGATGCTCTCAATAGTCCCTCTATAGAATGTAGTGAGGATGGGGGTGGGAGATGTGCTTTTCTCAGCCTTCGAAGAAAGTGGAGACGCTGCTGGGCTTTCTTGGTAATAGAGCTGTGTTAAGGGACCAGGTGAGGTTCTCTGCCAGGTGAACACCAAGGAATTTGGTGCTCTTGACGATCTCCACAGAGGAGCCATCGATGTTCAGTGGAGAGTGGTCACTCTGTGCTCTCCTAAAGTCAACAACCATCTCTTTTGTTTTGTCCACATTCAGAGACAGGTTGTTCGTCGGCGAACATGATGATGTGGTTCGAGCTGTGCATTGCTGCACAGTCGTCAGTCAGCAGAGTGAACAGCAGTGGAATGAGAACACAGCCCTCGGGGGCCCCAGTGCTCAGTGTGGTGGCGGTGGAGATGCTGTTCCCTATCCGGACTGACTCAGGTCTCCCAGTCAGGAAGTCCAGGACCCAGTTGCAGAAGGAGGTATCCAGGCCCAGTAGGTTCAGCTTTCCAATCATGTGCTGAGGAATTATTGTGTTGAACGCTGAGCTGAAGTCTATGAACAGCATTTGAACATATGAGTCCTTTTTATCTAGGTGGGTGAGAGCCAGATGGAGGGTGGTGGCGATGGCTTCGTCTGTTGAACGGTTTCAATGATACGCGAACTGCAGTGGGTCTAGTGAGGGGGGCATCTGGGTTTTAATGTGCCTCATGACGAGCCTCTCGAAGCACTTCATGATTATGGGTGTGAGTGCAACAGGACGGTAGTCATTGAGGCAGGACACTGAAGACTTCTTTGGCATGGGGACGATGGTGGTCTGCACATCCTCTGAGCACTCTGCCAGGAATGTTGTCACTTCCAACAGCCTTCCATGGGTTGAATCTATGTAGAGTTTTCCTCACATCAACCGTGGTAAGACAGAACACCTGGTGGATGGGAGGTGTGGTGGTCTTCCTCGCCACCACGTCGTTCTGTGCCTCAAACCGAGCATAGAAGTCGTTCAGCGCATCTGGAAGGGAGGCATCTTTGTCACAGGCAACTGATGTTGTTCTGTAGTTGGTGATGGCCTGGATGCCCTGCCACATGCGCCAGGTGTTGCCGCTGTCCTGGAAGTGACTGTGGATTCTCTGGGCGTGTGATGGCCCGGGACAGTTTGGCCCTCACTGTTCTTAGGGCCGCCTTGTCGCCTGCACTGAAGGCGGAGTCTCGGGTCCTCAGCCGCGCACGCACCTCCGCAGACATCCACGGTTTCTGGTTGGAGTGTGTGGTGATGATCTTGGAGAAAGTGACATCATCAATGCACTTGCTGATGTAGCAGATCACTGATGCTGTGTATTCCTCCAAGTTGGTAGAGTTGCCATATCCCTGAACATGTGCCAGTCAGTACACTCAAAACAGTCCTGAAGAGCAGAGATGGCTCATGCTAGCCAGGTTTTCACCTGCTTCTGAAACGGTTTTGTGCACCTGACAAGCGGTCTGTATGCTGGGATTAACAGAGATGTGGTCTGAGTAGCCGAGGTGGGGACGGGGCATGTCCATGTGCCGTAAAAGTCAGGCTAAGTAACAAAAATAGCACCATTTTGGATCCGGAGTGGCCGCTGCGTGCTACCGCGCCGCCATCTTGGATCTCTGAGAATTATTCAGAGAATTATATTGGCTCGTAGGCCTTTTGGAAAGCTTTTGAATGTTCCTGAACAAGGTTTTAAGTTTAAAGTATGCCGTTCTTTGCCTGTAACCCCAATTGTGATTCTAGGTTTGTCCCTTGAGTTCTAGTTCCTTTAAATTCATTTTATAGCAAGAACAGCATACAGCCAGGGCCATAGATAGTGGTCTGAAAGTTGGTAAAAATTCCAAGGGCCCAAAGGTACAGTGGGGCCCAAAACAAATTCAAAACTGTATTTCTTTAATTGGTAAGGGGCTCAGCGCAATATACAGTCAGGGGGCCCAGAATTCCTTGCTACGGCCCTGCATACAGTATGTGCCATGATCACAAAAGTGTAATTTCATGAAGTTATGAAGGAAGAAATTATATTGAAATTGCATTTTAAAATGCTTGCATTAGCAACTGACTTCACTCCATGCAACATTTAAATGTGAAGTTTCTGCATTGCAGGTCCAATGATTACTTTAATCAATGAGTGAAAGTGTAAAATAACAGTACCTAACTGAGATTAAGCAAGTAGTATTTGGCTGATCATGTGATTATAACTTGGCAGCCCCCATGTGTGGACTCTCTCCATGTAAAATAAAACTGCTTTTATAAGGTTACTGATATACCTCGAGTCTTCATTTTAATATGAGTGATCATGATTGACTACATATATTGTACAATTACAATTCATGTCTTTTGGAGTTAGGAAAACAACAACTCTAGAGCCAAAACTACAATTCTGTTGCTTTTGTCATTTCAAACTGTCGTTATTACAGCATGACTGACGGTGTGTGCGCGTGCGCGTTCGTGTGTGCGTGCGTGCATACGTACGAACAAAAATTTGCCTCACAGCCTCCCCACGGGTTCGTTGGCCAGCATCCTGTCAATGCAAACTGTAAAGATGATCCTTCTTAAATCCATCCTTATGTTAAAAACTGATGTTATATAAAGCTAATTATAAATAGACCCAGAACTCCTAATAGCAACACTGCAAATGAGAAAAATGGCTTTAAAGTTACTTGGTTTTAGTATGAAATTTGTTGTTACTGCAATTTTCACACTCCGTTTTTCTTTTCTTTTTCTTGGGTTTTCTCTCTCTCTCTCTCTCTCTCTCTCTCTCTCTCTCTCGCTCTGAATCTGAACAAAGTTGGACTTAACTCAAATTGGATGCATACTTATATTTGTTGTTGTTTGTTTGTTTGTTTATTCTTTGCAAAGCAGTGTAGACTAACCCTGACCCACACCATGCCATGAAAGAAAACGTTTTGCATTTTTAGAAAAACAAAACATGTTTTACTTTATTAATTAATGTTTTTTCCAAATGAGGACGTCCTTGAATAGGTTTGTTATCTAATGTACCTCACTTACAGTATTTGGGGACAGCTTAAACAACAGCTAATGTATACACAAAATGTATATTCACTGTATGGGATCCTCATGACATTCACTGAAAAGCTCTCTATCATTTCATAATTTGGGTTTTTATGAATAACCATGTACAGTACCATTTAAAAGTCCCCATTTACATCAGACAGTCCTCAGTATCGACCCACAGATTTAATGGAATTTCACATTTGAAAGCAAGGTCAGTTCATGTGCTGTCATTGTCACGAGGCACTTCAAACTTCACAATGGTATATCAGTGAGTCATAGCTCCATTATGTTTCTTTAATGTTGGGCAGTATGTGGGTGATCCAGTCACCATGGTTTCACCCTTATGAAATGAAAGTAGACTAAAACACACGGAAATGTGTCCATTTACAGTCATAGACAGCTTAAAAGCCTTTCACATAGCATAATTTGTCTACATTTTGTGTCATTTTCAGCAGCGTTGTGGCAAAGTCAGAAAATAAGTGTCTGCAGTGAGCACCCTGGAGAAGTTTTAAACCATAGTGTGACATTTCTAGCAGGAATCTGGGTTTCAGCCTGTAGACCCATACAGTGCAGTAGATACAGTGATATTAATTTACAATCTCTCTAATGTTCTTCTCCCAATGCCCAGGGGAATGTTTTGTATTTGGTCCATCTATAATGGCCTTGTGATGCATTAGATGACGCACATTATAAAAAATGGCTAGTAAAGCCATGACCCATTTTTTGCTCTTTATACTAACTTAACTCGCTTTGTAAAATTCCCCATAAGCTGAACAGTTATCTTAAGGATGTGGCAGTAACCAGATTTTATTAAACAATGTGAGGTGAGAACAGAGAATAAACTGCTTTTTAAAAAAAGGCAGAAAAGAAAAGATAAGACTGATTGCTTTCGTGAACATAATGTATAAATTCACTTATAATGTAAATATCTTGTTGATCAAATCTTTCTTTCATTGTAATATATATTATCAAAGACCAAAATGCTCTACCGTGTGTGCTATCTTCAATAAACTTATCCATTATATGGATTTAATGTATACATTTTAAATGAGCCATCAGATCTCCCAGCTGAACAGCCTTCTGATGTTCAGCTTTCAATCCTGCAGTGACATCTGCTGGTTTACACATACAGTTGAAGTTTACATACACTTGTTGAAGTCATTAAAACTAATTTTTTAACCACTCCACAGATTTATAGCAAACTATAGTTTTGGCAAGTTGTTTAGAACATCTACTTTGTGAATGACACAAGTAATTTTTTGTTTAAAAAATAATTTCAGACAGATTTTTACATTTTAATTGACTATATCACAATTCTAGTGGGTCAGACGTTTACATCCACTAAGTTAACTGTACCTTTAAGCAGCTTGCAAAATTCCAGAAAATCATGTCAACCTTTGAAAATTAGCCAATTAGTTCTGATAGCAGGTGCACTGAATTGGAGGTGTGCCTGTGGATGTATTTTAAGGTCTACCTTCAAACTCAGTGCCTCTTTGCTTGACATCATGGGCAAATCAAAAGAAATCAGCCAATACCTCAGAAAAACAATTGTGGACCTTCACAAGTCTGGTTCATCCTTGGGAGCAATTTCTAAATGCCTGAAGATAGCATGTTCATCTGTACAAACAAAAGAATGCAAGTATAAACATCATGGGACCACGCAGCCATCATTCCGCTCAGAAAGCGGACGCATTCTGTCTCCTAGAGATGAACGTAGTTTGGTGCGAAAGGTGCAAATTTATCTCAGAACAACAGCAAAGGACCTTGTGAAGTTGCTAGAGCAGGGGTATCAACTCCGTTCCTGGAGGGCCACAGCCCTGCAGAGTTTAGTTCCAGCCCTGCTCCAAAATGCCTCCTTGTAATCTTCAAGCACTCCTGAAGACCTTGATTAGCTGCTTCAGGTGTGTTTAATTAGGGTTGAAGCTAAACTCTGCTGGACTGTGGCCCTCCAGGAACTGAGTTTGACACCCCTGTGCTAGAGGAAACAGGTAGACAAGTATCTATATCCACAGTAAAACGAGTCCTATATCGACATAACCTGAAAGGCTGCTCAGCATAGAAGAAGCCACTGCTTCAAAACCACCATAAAAAAGCCAGACTACAGTTTGCAAATGCACATGGGGACAAAGATTTTACTTTGTGGAGAAATTTCCTCTGGTCTAATGAAACAAAAATTTAACTGTTTGACCATAATGAACATCATTATATTTGGAGGAAAAAGCGTGAGGCTTGCAAGCCGAAGAACACCATCCCAACCGTGAAGCATGGGGGTGGCAGCATCATGTTGTGGGGGCGCTTTGCAGCAGGAGGGACTGGTGCACTTCACAAAATAGATGGCATCATGAGGAAGGAAAATCTTGTGGATATATTAAAGCAATATGTCACGACATCAGCCAGGAAGATAAAGCTTGGTCGCAAATTGGTCTTCCAAATGGACAATGACCCAAAGCATACCACCAAAGTTGTGATAAAATGGCTTAAGGACAACAAAGTCAAGGTTTTGGAGTGGTCATCACAAAGCCCTGACCTCAATCCGAAAAAAAAATTTGTGGGCATAGCTGAAAAAGCATGTGCTAGCAAGGAGGCCTACAAACCTGACTCAGTTACACCAGTTCTGTCTGGAGCAATGGGCCACAATTCCAGCAACTTATTGTGAGAAGCTTGTGGAAGGCTACCCAAAATGTTTGACCCAAGTTAAACAATTTAAAGGCAATGCTACAAAATACTAACTAAGTATATGTAAACTTCTGACCTACTGGGAATGCGATGAAAGAAATAAAAGCTGAAATTAATAATTCTCTCTACTATTATTTTGACATTTCACATTCTTAAAATAGTGATCTTAAATGACCTAAGACAGGGAATGATTTTTATGATTAAATGTCAGAAATTGTGTATTTGAAATGTATTTGGCTAAGGTGTATGTAAACTTCTGACTTTAACTGCATCTGAAAGAAATTTAGTGATTTTGGTCCGAAAAAACTATATTATAGGACCTTCCCACAAAATATGTAAGAATGTACCAACAGTATTTTTAGGACATAGTGGGCAGTCAGGAGATGAAGATGAAGGTTTAATAACAAGTGTTTTCTTAGTGTTAAATAAAAACCAAGAAATAAACTATAATGAGTAACTTAATGACTAAGATTCTGTGATGTTAAATTTATATTCACCCATAATGTATTCCAATTAATAGAGCAACTATTTAGCTGTATATCTATATTCCAGATCTTAACAATAGAAGAAGAATTACTTGAAATTGTCAGCGTTTTAACACATAAATGAAAAATTAAACCCTTTGATACACCTTTAGTTTTTATACACAACTCTGAAAGCGGACGGTTTTGAATAGGCCAAGGAACTCCAAAAGCCATGCAGCATTAAGTATAGGAAAAAGGATGAACCTGGAAGATTATATTTAACTTTAAGATCCTGAAATGAACATAACCTGCTGTTATTTGTTGGTAATATCCCCCAAATTATGTATTCTGCATTTATGCCATTGATGAACAGGAAAAGGCTGTGCTCCTGAACAAAATAAATTATTTAAAAAAAGAGTCTGTCTATGCCACTTTTGATTCCAGTTATGCAACCTCTCCAAATTCTTTCACATTTTAACAATGTAAGCAATAATAGGTCCAAAACGCTGTTTAAATTATTTGAATTGAAAAATTGGTATAGGGCCTATGCCACTTCATCTAAAGATAAAGGTAAATCTAAATCTCTTTCTAGCTAAGCATGGGCAATCTGAACTTGTAGACCATTTCATAACAGATCGCAAGACAAAAGCCTGATGATATAATTTAAAGTCTGGGAGATTACGTCCAACATTCTTATAACTCATTTGAAAAGTTTTTAATTTTATCCGTGCACGCTTTCCTCCCCAAATACATTTTTTAATTGACTTATGTAACATCTCCCTGTACCCTACTGGTGGGAGAAGCAATATAGCACTGAAATAATTATACAAAATGTTATTTTTTTTTATCGTGGATATCCTACCAGCCAGTGACACATTTACCCACCTACTCAGCTGCAATAGTTTTTAAAGAACAAAACTTTTGGTTTACTATTTTTTCAATTGTTGGGAATATAGCTACACCTAAATATCTCAAATGAGATACTTTCAGGATTTGCTTAAGACTATGGGGAAAAACTGGTCTTGATGGTGAATTTATTAACATTAGTGATGATTTTGTCCAATTTATCTTATAGCTCGAAACTTATGAAAAATATCCTAAATAATGTTAAATGATTGTTGAACATTTTCTATATAGAGTAATATATCGTCAGCATATAACGAAATATGCATTGTCAAGCCCAGTATTATTGGAGTAGCCTAGTATCCAAAAGATATATTAACTGTGCTAATGGTTCCAGAAAATATAAAAAGAAACAGAGATGGGGCAGCCCTGGCGTGTTCCCATAGCTAATTTAAATGGTTTAGATTAGCTACCTGTTACTACAGTACTATGGCAGATGGGTTATTATATAGTGCCATAATCATACTAATTAAATTTGTGCCGAGACCCATATCTTCTAATACTGCCCTGAGGTACTACCATTACAACCATTCGGTACCAGGTGATGAAATTACTTTTCTGCATCTAATGAGAGAATTGCACAAGAAGATTTAGGAAGAGAAGTAGCGTGTACTATATGCAAAAGCCTACATATATTGGCTGGGTTTCCCGAAGCACTAAGTAAAATGTTAGCAGCACTGAAGTAGTAGGCTACTTAATCTCTAAGGCACATTTCCCAAAAGCGTCAAAGTAGTTCATAAAAACGTTCATAAATTAATGAGAACTTTGAACCGAAGTCCATAAAGTGCAACTTAAACTTATCTTTCTGGCATCTTTTACATTTGATCAAAACAATGGGGCATTTAAAAAATTCATAAACTACTGTAGTTCTGAAGATACATTTTTTTTTAAATATCGCTATGATATCTATAGGCAATCTCCACAGACTGTGCATGTGAAATGATCCATAATTCAAGACACATAATACAGTATAATGTTATATCAGCCTTCTTTGAAAAGCATAATTGTAATGGCAATAGAAGACGATATGTTCTTATTAAACAGATTGTTTAAGATATACAGTAGCCTATGTGAGTAATGTGACCATGCAGTTTAAAACTTAATCATGCCTAATATATAATTAACATTTGGTTAATAAAGGAGATTAGAGTGAGAGTGTGCAATGAGAGATTCCCTCTCTCTTTTCCTCCTCTTCCTCCAATGGATGTTTCAGATTGGCTCGCCTATAGTCTTTTTACAAGGCAGTAACAAATTGCATGATGCATAATGGCAGTAAGGCTACAAGTACACAGTGCCTTGCACTCTAACCAGATGATTTAGTAATATTTAGTTAGGTTTATGAATAGTTGCCTGTCATTTTTATCCTGTTCTGTTTGCATTAGTTCAGTTTCCATAAAAACTTTAGGCTACGCGAGAGCCCCTTATGATTCGCATCGCATACACGTTACATGCATTTATTGCCTCAGTTACATTAATCTCTATAACTGAGCTACAATACATCTGAAACCCATCATACTAATGCCATAATTATCTCTTTAATTAAATTATGTTATAGTTAATACATTTCGGTGCCCCGACAAGGTTACAAACAACTACCATGTTTGTTAGTATTTCCATATTATTTTCAAGTTGAGAAGACAAACTCCTGGACATAATGGCCAAAGTGATCAGCACCAATTTGGACTGGACAGCTCTCATAAAGAAGCACTTCAATTCTACTTTATAACCAGCAATCTACATGCTGGTTTGGGAAACAGGCATTACTCCATCGTAAAAGTAAAGAGCAATGTTAGTTAAGATGATCGTAAAAGCTTAAGTTGCAACATTATCGGGAAACCCAGATCATACTCGATTTGCTAAAACACAATTATTCTCTGATAATGCGTTATCAGAGGATAATCGATCTATTTGGACTAATTTCGGAATGCATTTTTCAATTCGCAATGCCAATAATTTCGAGAAAATTTTAATATCTGAATTAAGCAAAGATAAGGGGCGAAAACTAGTGAGTTAGATCTGTCCCCTCTATCACAATCAATGAAATCAAGGCTATTTTTACATCTTCCTTAAAGGACCCTACATTAATATATGTATCAATCATATCTAATAATAATGGTCGTAAGATTGGCCAAAATTGTATATATATATATATATATATATATTTCACAAGGTATTTCGTGCAACCCAGGTGATTTACCCTTATTCGTGCAGCCTTCTTATATTCTATGAATATAATTTTTTATGTGAAAACATTAATGTGATAGGTTTCAGCATATCAGGCTTAAGATAAAGCACAAATGTGGAATTGGAATTGAAATTGATCCACCAGTTAAAGGAGTAGATCACCTAAAAATGGAAAATGTACTTTAACTCATTCATTTATTCACCCTTGTGTTGTTTAAAACCCATATGCAGTTACAGCTCTATTCCATAGAATAACAGTTTATTGTGAGCAAGAGCTTTCAAGCTTCAAAAAGGCAAATACTTTAAATAACAATTAAACGTTCATTAGTCCAAATGAATTGTGCACTATATTCCAAGATTTTAGAAAAGAAAAGCTTAGTGTTGTATGGACTACATTTATGGTATTTTAATGATGATTGTTTTTCTTCTTTGGACCTTGACAGCAGTAAAGTGTTTTTGTATGTAAAAGAGCAGCATTAGGATTCTTGAAGAAAAGATTGTGTTAAGATTCTACAGGGGGAAAACACAATGAGGGACAGCTTGAGGGCAGTAAATAATCTTGTGCATTTTCTTTTTGCTAACCAGCTGATATCATGTCATTTTACAGATACATCATTGATGAAAATAAATTTAAATTATATTCAACATTGGGGCATTTTCAACTTTCAGCATTTAAAGCCTGTATTCAGAAAATTATTGTGTTTATCCCCATTACTATTTTAAAGGATAGAGGACAATTATATATGTGACCTCAACACCCACGAACTCCCACCCCAAAATGGTTTGGTCCCCCCCAATGTTCAAGACATGGTTACGGCCTTGCTTAAAGGACAATTATTCAGAACCTGCCACAAGCCACTCAATATGTCTCCTTGTCTCATAACTGTAAAATCTCACAATCATGCATTGTGGTCTGATTTTTGAGGAATTTTCCATATGGTTTTGCAATGTTTACCAATGGGAGAGGACCCACTTTATCCAAGGTAAAGAGATCACCCAACAGCTGGTTCACAAATGTCGTCTGGTTCTTGTTAAAAAAAAAAAAAGCACAGACAATACTCCTAAAGCAGATGACCCTGCATTTTAGGTAGGCTATATTAAGGGCTTTCCACTGAGATATTTTCAACATTCATATATGTAAAGTAAAGAATTACAAATACTCATGAATCCTGTAATTAAGGAACTTTCCCAGGAATTTTACTTTTTTAAGTAGTTTGAAATGGTATACTTTTACTTTTATTTAAGTACATTTTAAGCTCTGGAACAGTAGTTTTACTGCACTATTTTCGCTTTGTCTGTGTTGGGTACATCCCTGCCCTGATTTTATTTGTATCCATCAACGTGATTGGCTTTGAGAGTCTTGTGACTCCTGTTAAATCAAATCACTCACATAAAAAACTTGAAGGGCAGCTGTAGATTGAATGCATCTAGTGCAGTTCAACACCTAAACATCCATGGCCACACCTGAAAGGGCTTTTTGCAGTAAAAAAGGCCAATTGCTTGATTGTGTTGGTTATGTCTAAAGTGAACATAAACAGTGGGACAAAAAGCATATTTGTATAAAAATGTCAGACTTGAAGTGTATTGTATCCGAATAGACCGATGTCTAATGTCATAAAGAGGCTATTAATCAACAATAACATGAAAAACACTCACCACTTTGGGCTAAATAACTTGAGTATCTTTAAAAGTATTAATATAATATAATAAAACAGTGAAATTTTGAATGATACATTTTTTTTATAATTTTGTTAGTTTTTTAATAATACCAACCCCTGATATAGAGAGTGTGTTAATTTGTATAATAAATTATCAGGAAAGTAGAGATGATAAAATAATTTGTAGTTTTTTCTAATGCCTGATTGAAAATTATCTAACTTTGTTGAGCAATACTTCAGGCAGAATATTCCACCAGTCACAAACTTCAGAAAATTGTGCATCATACATTAGAAAGAGAACACATTTTTTTCTGGGCTTACAAGAACTAAATCAATGTGGAACATTCTATCTCAAAAGGAGGACAATGTGGCCCACCATGCGCTACTTACAGGAATAGTTCACCCAAAATTTAAATTCTATTATCATTTACTCACGCTCATGCCATCCCAGATGTGTATGACTTTCTTTCTTCAGCAGAACACAAATTAAGATATTTAGAATGGGTGCAAGTGAATGGGTGCCAATGCTCAGAAAAGCACATAAAAGGAGCATAAAAGGAGCATAAAAGTAATCATTATGACTCCAGTGTTTAAATCCATGCCTTCAGATGTGATATATGATAGGTGTGGGTGAGAAACAGATCAATATTTTTGCTAGAAATTCTTCTCCCTGCCCAGTAGGTGTCATTATGCATGAAGAATGTGAATCACAAGAAAAAGAATGTGAAAGTTAAAGTGGAGATTGACCTAACAGGGAGGAGAATTTATTGTGCAAATTGACTTAAATATTGATCTGATTCACACCCAACCAATCATATCGCTTCTGAAGACATTAATTTAACCACTAGAGACACATGGATTAGGCCTTTACTCTTACTTGAGTAGTTTTTAGGACAGGTACTTTTACTCTACTCACACTACATTGGGAAGTACATAGTACTTTAACTTGAGTATGATTTTTCAGTACTCTTTCCACCGCTGCATCCATCAATGAAGGACAATAACTTCTATAGATGGTAGCATGAATATGGTCTGTAAATAATTTACACCAGTACATTTATAATAAAGAAGTATGATAATCTTGTGATTCAGTTTGGCAAATGATAGACAATCTTCAGTGATGCTCCAAACCATTTAGCATCTTCAACAGTGGTGCACCCACATATAATCTCACTAAATACACACTTATTAGATATAATTTCAATTACCCTTCAGAATTCTTATTTTGCATTTCTACATTGCACTGAAAATGTTCACCTATTTCTTTTTCCTCATAGCTTTAATATTAAAAAAGCATACTTTTGCCAAATGGTTTTGAGATTCTCCAAGTCATTATTTACACTCAGATTATTGAATTGTAATTTTGAACAACTTTTTTTCATCCATTTCATTTTTCACAGCTGATTAAGTGTCATTTCTACTGGATTTTATGGAGTTTCAACAAAAAAAGTGCAATAAATTTAGCAGGTTGTCACCAGAGCCATTATACTAAGATGATCCTACAAGGCTAGCAATTTTGACATGGTGGTCCCACAGACATTCTATGTGCGGTACACTGGTGAGGAAACCAGAGGCTGTTTTCTTTAAAAAATAATTATGGATGGAGGAGATTCTTCAGTGTACCAAATAAACAGTTTTTTGAGGAAACTCAGCTCAGATCACTCAATGAATTGTCCACCTGTACACTAATCTTCAACTTGTTTTACAATAAACAATCCATTTGGAGTGAACAATTAAATTGATGTTTTATTAGAGAAGACATGGATAATTCTGTGACAAGTTCAGTAGGTTTCAGTTTTCGGCTCTCAATCATTTACAAGTCATCCACTAATGGTGAATTACTGTCGTAACATGCTTGTTGACCATTACATTCACTTCTATTGTATCTCTGATTGTCACTTTGGCACCACTTTTGATTTACTTTTTAAAAAATAAATTATTACACCATTTAAACTTACGCTTTAGTGTTTTTATTTTTTATTTAAATCATTTTTGTTACATGCAATATACGTAACATTATGCTACTATGCTAATACGCATTCCCTCAAGCCCTGCATCCGAAACCATATACTGTCACAATATGCTTTGTATTTGCTGAAGGATGCCCTTCTCAGCTGGTAAAATAGTATGTTCTTTTAGGTATGCATGAGTCTTATGAATAACTTCTGGACATGCTTAATCCAAAGACATGGGTATCGACCAGTGGCCCGAATACATTACATAATAATAACAAACTCCACAAAAAATAATCTGCTCATGTTTTGTTAAACAAGCACTTTTATGCAATTTATTTTTTTAAGTATAATTTATACTTCGTGGTATAAATAACACTTACAGTTGAAAAGAGCCATCCGAATCATGGCTCACTGCCTTTTTTTTTAATTCAGCATTTTGAAAATGCCATCGCAGCTCTCAAGAGATCATGGGATCGTAAAGGGTTCAGTCCAATCCACCCACACTTCAAACTCTAGCCGGAAATAGCAAGTTATCAGGGTATTTCTCGCTTACTGCTTCATGAATACTAAGGATTTGGACATAATTCTCCATTGACATACTGTTTTTGGAAAGTAGGAAAGTATGGATATTCTGATGAAGTGGCTGGCTTTTCAGGATCATGATGCTAATGCTAATACCTTCTGCGATGCCAATGACACCAATCACTTGTACTGTATATCTCTGTTGTTGTTGACACAGCACTAGTACAGTTCAAGCCATGATGCAGTTCTGAATATGTTTAAATGTGTATAAAATGCATTTTCAGACACTGTGGCAGAGTAAAAGGTTATCCTCAGATCAGTTGCTTTCCACAATAGAATCCTTCTTTTTAATTTTAAGATAATTCTTAGAAAATGTGAGCGTAGCTGAAATATATCCAGCTCCATCTGGTCTCCTCCCCTTTGAAAGTTGTATAAATTAATCATCAGCACTGCGAACAACACAGCGTAAAATGCTGAGACTGTAAAACTATGAAGAAACTTGGCATGGTTCTATTCGTTATTGCTTGCCCTTTTTGCAGGGAATGTAGGAGAATTTGGCTGTGTGTATGCTTTGTGGAGTAAACGGTAAAGGATGTTTTTGCGGTGTAACAGAATTTGGAAAAAGAAAGCAGAAAGAATTTCATTCAAGTACAAGTTTAATTTACACAATTATGTATGATGTATTAAGGATTTAATAATGTTCTATAAATGGGTTTGAATTATCCCACACATCTGTATATATTTGCTTTAACCAATAGCATTAAAACCTGTGTGCACTAATTAAATGAATAAATTAAATTAATATTTTTGTTGAGCATATGACACATACAAAACAGTAGCCTACTTATCATTTTGGTCAGTAGGATTTTGTCCCAGATAATTCTGAAGTGCAGAATTGGACCTTTGGCTATGGAGGACTCTGTTTTGACCAGGAATACATTTGGTCACAATAGTTACCCACACAAATACAGGTACTGTATGTTAATATAAAATGCCAGAGTCAAATGCTTTAGGAACTATTTGATGGTCATCTTTTCTAACAGTGATTTGTCCATTATTTTCAGATCCTGTGCTGTGCAGTTTTAGCAAAGACATCATCACCAAGGACACATCTTTCAGTAGATCTATCTATACTTGCATGGGAAAATGGAAATAAATAAATAAATCAGCTTTTGACAGCCCCTAGTAAGTTTAATCAGTGATTTTCTAGAGGTTTTCTTGGTTTCTGTGTGAGAAGACATGAAAATGTTAAGCATCATCCATCAGGAGTGAAGTACTGAATAAATGGATAACAGGGTTTGAGAATTGTAAAATGAAAAATGTCATGGTTACTGATGTAACCTCCGTTCCCTGATGGAGGGAACGAGACGTTGTGTCGATGAGTTGACACTAGGGGTCACTATTTGGGAGCCCAGACATCTCTGATTTTTGAGAAAAGGCCAATGAGAATTGATGTGTGGAATTTGCATGCCACTCCACCAGGACATACGGGTATAAAAGGAGTGCCGCTTGCAAACACACACTCAGGTTTCGACTGGCCCGGCCATTTCAGCGGTTGGTTCAGTGTTGTGGCAAGAGGAACACAACGTCTTGTTCCTTCCATCAGGTAACGGAGGTTACATCAGTAACCATGAAATTCCCTATCTGTCACTCACTCGACATTGTATCGATGAGTTGACATTAGGGGTCCCAATGGAAAACGCCACAAGAGCTGAACCGAGTTGTTCAGACTGGCGGTGCGAGACGGGCAGACCTCTGTGTGCCTCGTAGCCAGCGCATCAAGCCATCGCATAACTACCCACAACACACTGGCAGGTATGAAGCTGTCCCCTACACCTTGGGGAGCGGCTAACTGCTCAGAAGTATAAGGAATGGCTGGCCCAGCCATAGCCTTCTCTCCATTGTTCTCCCTAAAAAGGAATGAAATCGTTCAGCTGGGGGCCATATATAAAGTCCCTCCAAAGAGGAGGACACCGCAGAGACCACACTCGGCCCAGAGAAAAGGGGGGGGGGCTTTTAGGTGGAATACAACACACGGTCTTACTGGGTCAAGGCGGAAGCACATCATTCGGAGCAGCGCCGTGATAGGTCCTACCCGAGCGGGGGAGGAGTTACTGCAAACACGGTGACCAAGGACAGAGGGCCCTCTGCCCAAGAAAGACACGGTTTACCGGCGGGTATAACATTTTACGGAATATACATCACACAGGGTAGCCTAAGGAGACAACCAGCACATGTGGAGCACTTACCTCAGTGCGGGGGCCTAGGTGACTTTCATACTGGGCCGGCGGTGAGCCTCTCCGAAGAGTCGTCAGCTGCTAGGCTGAGGAAGAACGCCCAGGGTTCACACTTCTTTGTGAACGCAACTGGGGAAAGAGCGCACGTCTTCGCCTCAAGGGAGGGGAAAGGCACTATGCACAAGCGATACATACGGCCAGCTAACCCGAACTTACCTGTTTGTGTCACCTGATAACACACGGGACGAAACTGACTCAACCCTGAGGTTATAAAACCTTGCAAAGGTGTTAGGTGGTGCCCAGCCCGCAGCTCTAGAGATGTCTGCTAGAGGACAACGCCCAAGAAGCCACAACACCCCTGGTAGAATGGGCTCGTAGGCCAGCAGGGGGGTGGCACGTGCTGGGCGTGGTATGCCATAGTGATGGCATCGATGACCCAGTGAGCGATCCTCTGTTTGGAGACAGTACTTCCCTTCCGCTGTCCATCAAAGCCAACAAAGAGTTGCTCGGAGCTTCTAAAGCTCTGCGTGCGATCAAAGTAGATGCGGAGTGCGCGCACCGGACACAGCAACGCCAAGGCTGGGTCTGCCTCCTCCTGGAACAGCACTAGCAGATTCACCACCTCTCATGCAGAAAGGAAAGCACTGATCCGACTGCGCATCTCTGGGGGCCTTCGCATCGGGAAGAACATCGCTTGGCGAACAGATGCCACTTCAGGCCATAAGGGTGCCTCGTTGAGGGATGCCTCACATTTCCAACATTTAACTTTATTCAGTGTGTGTTTATGAAAGTCAAAAGATGGATTAAGTGGAGTGGGCTTTTGCTGCATTGTACCAATGGTCAATAACACATGCAGTGAACTCAAATAGCTGTTGTGGGGTGTTGCTTTTGTGAATGAAATGTTAGCCAACAGTTTTAACATATCATAAATCATTTGTATTTTTATTCAGTCTTTTTTTGGACCTTGTTCAGATTAGTAGCACATTGAATTTTTGATAGGAATGAAAACTTGGCTTTGAGGGATAGACTTAAAATCTCTTCAAAGTCAAGTCATTTTTATTTGTATATTGCAAGCCTCCACTGGGTTTTCCCCATTCGAGCTACTGTATGGGCGGTTCCCGCATGGCGTGCTTGATGTCATATGTGAAGCATGGGAGGAGGGACCTTCAACCAGTAAAAGTGAAATTCAATACATTCTTGATCTTAGAACAAAACTCCACACCTTGGGGCAATTAACACAGGTCACACGACGAGTGGGGGATCACAATTATGAGGTAAAGCGAACAGATAGAGGGGGGCACATTAGACCGGCCAGATGGCGCCCCGACCTGAGTGGTGGGTATATGTGGTAGAGGGGGCATGGTCGAGCAGCCGTCCATTTTTTTTTTAATCTCTCTCTCTCACTGCCGCTCCATGTTGGCCTTTTCCCTCTCATTTAAATTTGACAGTGTTTTTTTTTTGGGGGGTAACTACACTGTTAGTACCCAACCCCCCTTATTTATTTCTGTTCCCCTCCCCTTGTTCCCTCCCTCGTCCAGGTAGATGGGGATGACTTGCCGTCAGACGGGGCAAAAGGCACGCCCCTTCCCAGGGAAGGGGGTGTACGTCATGCCGGGGGCTCCCCTGCCTGAGAGAACGAGGGAGGAATGTGGCAGGGTGGAGGGTGGGGCCGGGTCGTGATTATCCACGACATAATCAAGCCTCCAAGAGGGATAAAGGGCCGACTGTGGAGGATTGTGTGGGAGAGAGAGATAGTTTACGGACATGTCCGTCATGTGTGTTTTTGTCTTTTAAGTTTCTCATTAAAGTATTATTTATATTGAAAAGCCGGTTCTCGCCTCCTCCTTTCCATTGAACTTCTTTACAATAATATATATAGAGTAGTGACAAACGCATATGTTGTTCATTACAATGAGTCATGTTTTCATTAAAAAGGAATGAGATTGTCTAAATATATTGATTTCAAAACTCTTTAGGTGACTCTGTGGCAATAGTGTCATCATGCCAACAGAACAAGAAAATATATGCTGCTTAGAGATCCCTGTGCATTAAAACTAATACACAAGCATCTAAAATCACTAGGATCAAATCTAATACACAGTACACATCTAACAGTCTGTAACATATGAAGCAAAACAATGAACATGGATACTCACACGTGTTTGTTGGGACATCACTGTCAGGTCCAAAATAGTTGGCACTGCATACATTTTTAATTTTAGCCTCTCTGCAATGTCTGCTTTGAACTGTGTCTTGTTTGTGAAAGAATTATCTGTAAAATGAAGCGAGCAAACAAACACGTTCTTACCGGTGCGATCCGCGACATCATTAAAAATAAACATCTGCCACTCTTTCTTAATGTTGGGATCCTTGCGAAGCAAAAGCAAGAAATCTAGTTTCCCACAACCTGGCAGGGCACAATGTCCTGACATCTTAGTGGCCATCGTGACAACTCCTGTTGCTCCAAAAATAATCTCACTGCTATACTCTAACTGCAAGACTGGTGGGCAGTTCTAAGCAGTGTCAACAATAAAGTAGGTGTTGATCTGTTTATGCAGAGGCTGGCCTGTGCTGATGCAATACCTCACTATGACGTATTAGTGAGGAGGAAGTAGAGAACAAGTCATTTTGGCACCTTGGTTTCAATAAAGCCTTTTTTTGTACAAATAAAGAAGTTGTCGGTTTTGAAATTTACAGTATGTTTTTATAGTGCTATGAACTCTTATATGTCAAGCTATCATGATAAGTTTACATTTCCAATTCATGGCCCCTTTAATGCTAATTTCAACATATACTAACACATTTTTCAAATCAAAATGTTAATTATGAATAGTTTTATTAACTAACGTTAACAAAAATTTATAAATTCTGTTAAAATATATTTATATACTTTTGGATAATCCCCACCACCTTATGGAGAAACCACAACCTAATTTAGAGATTCCACCCCTATTTGAAGATCTCCCGCCTGCAGCTATACCTACTTGGCCTGGCCGGCGATTATGTAAATGAAGCTCACATCTGAAAATCACTGGAAAAATCGGATAGTGTGGCGCCAGCTTAAAGAAACCTAGTCAATGAAACTTGTTAGATCCAGTCTCTTTACTAGATTGCTCTCTCCATCAGAAGAGAATAAAAATATCAGATTTGATGGGAAAAACAATAAGCAGAGTTTATTGAATTCTTATCTTAGTACCATCTTTATCAATAATCAGTCTATAATCACAAGTAAAAATGTATAAGTAGGTAAATATTAAAAAATAATATAATAAATAAATGAAGAACAACAAATGTATGATTGCTCTCTTGGAGCTACACCCACAACAAACACATGCACACACGTACACACACTAACACTGGTTGTTTTTTTATTTTTATTCAGATCCTTGGATCCTTCAGCAATTTATCTGTAGAAGTGGATAAATATTAAGCATCCTAGAACAGAAGGAATGAAAGGTGACGATTTCTACAGTAATACATTGTATAAACCTTAAACCAACATATGTCAATGGTAAATAGAAACATTAAAAAAAATGATAACATTATATCATAGAGCAAAATATGCATTGCTCAGAGAGATTTCTTAATTTCATAAGGTGCGTGACTAGTTTTACCAACCCGGTCTCATGACAAATTGTAATAAAAGTATGAGAAGGCAAAGTTGTGAGAAATCAATTCTAGTTGGCTCATATAAAAACATATTAATTTTACTCACACAGAGATTAATTTCACTCACACAGAGATAAAAAAAAACAAACCTATGAACGATGCCATTACGATTTTTTCTAAATTTAACCAAAAACCTAAACCAAACCATAATTTTAATAGTAAAATCACAGTTGTGTAGCACAGAAGAAAGTGAAACATCAGGGTTTTAAACGAGTTCTTACGCAAGTATACCCCCAAAACTAAACCTACTGTAAACATAATTATAAAGTCTTACCCCTTACCCAAAATTTGAAAAGGAAAATAACTTTTATATACCACGGAAGAAAGAAACTATCGGTGTTTGGAACGAGATGAAAAAAGTGTACTACAGATTATCGACATCGGTCATGTAATGCATTAATAAATATGAATTAGTAAACAAATTTGTTCACAGACATTCTCTGTCTTAAAATAAAGTGTTGGATAGGAGGCTAGCTAGAATTTGATGCCTGAATTGTGTCTATTTGGAATTCTGTTTGTTGATTGGTTTGTCTCTATAGGAATAAGAGCCATACTTTTTCGTACAAGCCAAGTTGTACAATATCTTAAAATTTTGTCATCTTGTACAAATTATTTAGAGTTGTCATGAGAGTATGTTGCCTTTTACTGCTGCAGAAAGATTCAAACTTAAAGGTGCACTCCGTAATCTGACACTTTTGGTTTTAAATTAAGCTGCATTCAAGCCGCTAGGTGTCAGTGTTAATCCAAGATGACACAAAGACAAAAGTTACTTAGTGCACCTTTAACATAAATCCTATTACAAACCCAAACTTTAAAGCACTCCCACCCCACAAGGGTCACTGATTCCCTAATAATGTCAGACTTCATTGAGTTTCAAGCACAATTATTTTGTTAATTAGCAGTTATTTAGTTGTTTGTTGAGAGAAATTTGTAACTTTTAGGAATGTCTCATTCAGTGTCCTTGTCTTGAATGATATCGCTGAGTTTAAAAACGACAAAGGCAATCTCTTCAACCTCACTTTTCACTCCGCACTCCATGAGACAAGCAAAGTGTTCTCCATCACCACATTGAGCCAGGTCTGAGTATCCACTGGGACCATGATGGATTATCAATTTATGGTCTTCCCAACCCGAAGCATCCCACGGAGATTTATTCAAGTAGACACCAAGGCTCTTTCTCTGTTTTGAATTGGTTGGATGGCAGTAGAATAGCCATGTGGTTTCAGATCCCTGATCAGGAGCAAAGCTCAACACACTACCTTGGCAACCATGTCCGGTCTCTGTCAGCTTATGTACAGATGAAGGTTTCTCAAAAGCTTCTTTAACACACTTGCTCAGAATCTCAACTCTGTGGCCAGATTTACTGCGTGCATTGCAGTACAAATAACTCTTCCCTTCATGGTCTATGATCTCAGCCATCTCACACTCACAAGACTCACCCTCCACATGTTTTCCAACATGCCAAGTGCTGCCATGGTCATCGCTGTAGAATGTGATAGCATGAGGGGCAGGCTTATTATTCCCATGGCAATGATACACATAGGCAGGGATTATCAGTCTTCCACTTCGCATCTGAATACCATGTCCTGGCCCAACAGCAAAGGTGGCCCAGTCCTTCACCTGGTCACCAATCACATCTGTTGTCAAGTCTGTAATATGGCTCCATGTTTTGCCAGTGTCACTGCTGGTTATATAACAAAGTCGTGCCTGATTCTGTCTATCATTTATTTGTTTAAATTCAGAGACTCCACAGGGAACACAGATGAAAAACAGAAACAGGGTCTTGGAGGTTCTCTCATAGACTGGACATGGATTCATGCTACGGTAGTTTGGTAGACAAGCTAAAGAGAGCATCTGATGACCACTGGCCCACTGAAATAAAAAGCATTATGACAGTGATCATGCTATTTAAAAGGGTTTGTCCAATGCATCTCTAATAATGCAAATTTGGCAGATATGAGCAAAACATATGATGATATCAGTCAAACCAATAAAGGTTTGTTTTTTTTAGCTTTCTGCATGCACAGATTCAATGCATACCTAAATAGGAATATTCTAAACTCTTGAATAAATGTGTTGCAAGCCTCACCTCAACTGCTCCATCCTTCCACGTCCCTTTTCTCATCACAAGGACATCTGCATCCGTGTCATTTGCTGTTCGCCGCTTTTCAGCAAAGGCAAGGAAGCTTTTATCATCACTGATATAGATGAGAGCTGGAATTCTATACGTCACCTGCTTTTTTCCAGATTTATCTTCCTGACTGAATAATGTTTTTACTTGAAAGGGTCTTGATGTGCTTCCTGAATTAGTTATAATGTCCATTGTTAATTTTTTTTTGTCCTAGAAAAAGAATAAGCAGTTTGATGTTGACAAGATATTATACAATAGGACACAAATACGCAATGGACATGATGCATGTCCACACATGTGCAAAATAAATAAATAAATATGGCAATTTGATCTTTTTTGTAAGAGACATGTATAAATGAATCTGGTGAGGGCCTGTTTTAATTACACTGTAATATCTCAAATGAACAGCTAGATCAGCTTACCAGTAAACCATAAGTTTTTCTTAGTCTTAACAGGGATGCTGTTGAAAATAAAGGTAAAGTATTTAACCAACTTCTGATTGTCTAACATTCATAGAAAATGTCCATATTTATTGTGTTGAAAAACACATTTCTCTCTCGTTTTAGGGCAATTCTTTATAGTTCTCTATAGGGGGCATAAATGTACAGTACATAGTCTATTTTTTGATGATGATGCTGATTGTACAAAACCAGTCTTTTCTGTTGAGGGATTGCTTTTTCTTGATGCGTACAGTAGGCCCTACTGCTTAATGTCTTTCATATGTTTCATGGCATATGTTTCGCATATCCTTTCCCGTCCTTCAGGGTTGCGAAATGTCTGGATGCAGGCCATGAGTCATAGCACTAACAAACAATTCAAGCAATGACAAAGAGCGAACGTGAATTGTTTGTGCTATTTTTAAAGTCGTTCATTTCGAATCTATGGTCAATTGCTTTGAAACGTATTTTATGTTTTGCCTTAGCGTCGTTTCCCAAGACACCAAGTTAAATGTTAATAGGAAGTAGGTTTTACTGCGTTAGTTTTGTTCTGCCTTTTAAATGCATCATGGTAGACTGTACGACCATGTGCGAACAGCCTCAACTAAATGTAAACGTATAATTCACATACATTTATGTAACTGTATAATTAATATAATGATAATTCACAGGTAAACTACGAGAAATAAGGGAATACTCACAGAAATCCAGAAATGTTCTGTCACAAAGTGAAAGCACGCTCGCGGTGCTTCAGATCGTATTTCGAAAGTAGAACACGTGGCTCGATATAATGTTCGCAAAGTGCAAACGTGGTCAGTTACAGAGCCATGACGTAAAACAACTACAATAGTCCTTTTTTTTTTACTTAAATATATGGAATACATTTTTTTTATACAGCATGTCTCCCAAGTCTCAACGTCAAAATGTATTAGTGTCTTTCTTTAAAATTCTGAACTCAGAGGGAAAAAAGAAAAAAAGTCTGAACGCAGTTTGCCTATTCATAAGCTTAGACCTACACAAAGTTCTGCTGACACGTTTCACTTACTGTTTAAGGGCCCCACTGAAATATCCGATGTAGATGAAATGCAAATGAATTATTTTTATATATATATATATATTAATTTCTCTATGTAACACGATTTGAAGATTGATTGATTTTCAATTGCCTTGAAAGATAAATTCGACCATTTTATTTATACCATGTGCAATATGAATCGTATTTTAAAGAATATTACCAACAATTTTCCAGTCATACCACAATATAACACTAGGGTGACCAGATTATCCCGTTCAAAAGTTTACATTACAAAAGTGTGGCCTTATGACACTGATAGCTTTTGACACAACTATTCCAAAAATTACATTTTACAGATTCCTATTCTATCGATATAATTTCACGTTGCATGTGTAATTATGAAATGGCTTGTCATGGCAGTTACACAATTCACAACATTAGAACCAAAATTCATAATACAATTCCCACATCTTACAATTAACTGATTGTCCTATGTAAAAAGTGCAGTATAGCACTGCTCCTTTGTGGAGCTTCAAAGTTTTTACTTACCTTGTATGGACAAAAACACATAATAAATCCTTCAAAATATTTTTGTGTTCCACAGAAAAAAGAAATTTATACTAGTCTGAGATGGCATTAGATTGATAAGATTGAACTGTAATTTTTTGGGTGAACTATCCCTTCAAATCGTGTCAATCGTTCCTGGATAAATAAGGAAACATAACTAAATAGTTACAGAGAGACTTGTCAATTTTAGAAAGAGCCCTTTTGTCAAAAGCAGATTTATTTTACATCAATTTATTTTCCCAGGTGTTTCGTTATTCGTTCCGGACTCCACTTTCAAAGAATTAAAAAAAATGTACATTTTTGTTGGAAAAATAAAGATTTATATGACTGATTATTATAACACTAATACTACTTGCAAGGGTTATTACAGTAGATTAAAGAAATATATATTTGTGACCTTGAATCGATTTGTTGTTTTATGCCCCAGAATATTTGAAAGAAAGCTGCTGCATGGTCTTCAATTTCTTTTAACCTGTAAATTTATGCCCTCTAAATTACCCATAAAATGGGCCAGATTTCATGAGCAAGGTCTTCTTGCCTAGAAAATGGGCTTTGTTCACAATTGTTCTCACAGAATGAAAATTTGGAATAACGATTTGATAATCACAAGTTCTAACCCCACGGCCACCACCATTGGGTCCTTGAGCAAGGCACTTAACTCCAGGTTGCTCCGGGGGGATTGTCCCTGTAATAAGTGCACTGTAAGTCGCTTTGGATAAAAGCATCTGCCAAATGTAAATAAAGAAAAAGCAAAATTTTGGGAAGAACTGGCTGGAACATGGGATCATTTACTTAAGTGATTTATTTGATCCAACATCTAAAATGTACTCAAATTATCATTTTATGTCATACTAATAAGATCATTTTATGTCTAAGTATAATTTACTAATAAAATATTTTTTAAAAATTGCAACAGTGATTAAAGTTATTCCGCTTTAGCTTATTCATTTACTGACCGTAGAAAGAACGAACTATCATTTTCTTGTCAGAAGCAAGAATATATTTGACCAAAGACACACTAACAAAGATATCAGACAAGTGTTTCACAACAAAAAGAAAGTTAATATTGTCAATTTTATTGGAACTCCATTCTGAGTAAGGTTAATTGAAAGATTGCCCTACAAATTTTGTATTTCAAAATAAGAGAGAAATTAAAAGATTTTACGCAAAAAAGCGTAAAGATTTTGTACAAAAATATATATATATATATATATATATATATATATATATATATATATATATATATATATATATATATATATATATATATTCATAATGTAAATATATATGCTGTATGTTAAAGACATTACGTTAAACATGAAGATAAAGGTATTTACAATATATTAAACTTTATAATTTGGCAATTCAATATTCACAAATAGAATGTCTAACAAGGCTGCTTTTAACGATCTGGTCTCTTTAATGCAGTCACTTAAGCTAATGAAATAGGAATTATTTTTGTCCATTGTTAAGCACTTTCAATATGTGCTTTTTTATTTGTTTTAACTTTTCCTTTACTGTATCTTAGAAGTTACTAATTATTGTTGACTGATATTGTATTGTTACTTTGATTATAATTAATAATAAAAAAAAGAAGCAAACATAACACATATTGATGACGTTACATTCAGTTGACTTTGCCCTTTATCAAGCGACTCGATATTTGTGACTCGAACTGCACGTGGTGTGTTTATACACAGATACATGAATACAATTGTTAAATTATTCCTCTATGGATTTTGAAATGTCTACAAAAATATTGGCCCAACCGATTTCCTTTATCGTAAATATGTTAATCTTATACGTTCATTAAAAAAGCTAAAAATGTTCTGTCTAGGTGAGTTTACACAGATATAAATTAAATGCAGTTAAAATCATGCAAAGCTAGGATGTCCTAATGTACAGCATAGCACTGGCCTTTTTAACAGGCCTAATGTTGCACATACAAAAGCGAAATCTTGAGTCACTTTTATATATAATCTTTTAACATACATTCTTTGCACTTACATTCCATTCATCCTTCGATCTCAGCGGAAAATCCCTGTAAGTATGCGGATTTCATGTTACTGATTTGCAAATCCCCATTCATCTCAACAGCTAACTATGCAGCAGATGGCAGTGCCAGAGATCTTTTATACCAAGATTACTTCGGGGTTTTACGATGGTAGAGAGCGTAAACGGTCAACAAGCGTGTTATGACAGTAGGTCACCAGTTTGCGGATACCTACAAATGAATTGGGAGAGATACTGCTACCTACCTGTCACAAAATTGTAAATCAGCTATTTTATCGTGGTAAACTCCACATAGTTCATTCCAAAATAATTTTTTGTGTAAAACCTGATGAAGATTAGCCGACGGTTGGTCAAATTATTAAGTGGTGAACCAGGGGCGTCGGACTGGGGGGGGTAAAGGGTACCAGGTACCCAGGGCCCGAGGCAGGGGGGACCCCTTAGAAGTCAGTTTTCTATACATACATATTTGGTACGGGGGCCCAGCAAGATGGTTTGTACCCAGGGCCCAAAATTTGGTGCTACGCCCCTGTGGTGAACATTTAGTGGTATGGCATATTACGTTTTGGTGCCTCTTGCTGGAAGTTGTGCACATCCAGTGGCATTTCCGGTCGATAGAGGCCTGTGCCAGTCGACTGATACATACCATTTTGTAGACAGTCAATGATACGTGCAGGCTACCCGCACCTAAATTGAATAGATAAGCAAAAAGGATTGTTTTACACTGTATTTTAGGTCTGTCTCGTATTTTGCTGTAACACGCATTATGCATGTAATGTATTTATCATTTGGTCTTTTATTACTTTGCTTAAACAACATAGGTGTTTTATTTTGAAAATGATCACTGTGCTCTGACATCTGTATTTTAAATTTGCATGTAATCATTCCTACATTGAGACTCCTCCATTTAGCCAACAGTACTTCCATTACTATATATATAACCTATACAGCAGACATGAAAAGGAACAGACACACAAAATGTATATGTAAAATAATATGTCACTGTGTGTCAATAAGAACAGAGTACCAGTTGTCTGGAAGTCGAGTTTGAGAAGAAAAGAATGTGGGAGACGGTGTTTGGGACAGGTGTGTTTATTTATCTTCATCAAATCACACAAAAAGAGATTGTGTCTGTGCCTTTACCTGTTCACACACACACATATATGTTATATGTGTTATAAATGTTATATGTGTGCCTTTGTGTAATATGCTACATTACACTAATGCTTAATATAGTGCTAAAATACACAGTTTTATGTATACTGTTGATAAAACCTGCAATGGACATGCAAGGTAGGACATACATTGTTGCAGGGAGACAGAGTCTTTCCAAATACAGAAACGTCCCTCTCACCTCTCCCTAACTGCAAGCAGAGTCTAAACCAAGAACACAACATCAAATAAAGTGTTCTCTACAAGAGGAAAACAAAATGCCATCATCTCCATGTAAGCAGATGTCTTACAGTGGTACTCTAGAAAATACAGATAAATTACAAATTGTTCAACTCATTCAAAAAAAATACATACAATACACATGAAAAACCTGCTTCTAGAAGAAGTTTTGAATGTTGACATCACAGCTGGTGGTGTGAGAAAGGCCACTTTCTGGGTCTCAGATCACAGCATATCCTCATAGATAATATCTAAAAACAATCATAACTCAAAGAAATAAACCTCATTTGTATGTTGAAATTTACTTGCATTCATATTTACAAACTAGAACCTTTCACATCCTTAACCATCTTTATACGCATACAAAAGCAGTGAATGTGAAGAGACTGTGGTTGTTTTAAAGTGAATTAAGTTAAAATATTTTGGTTGAAACCATTAATTTATTAGTTTTAGAGATAATGGAACAGTCTTTTCTTCAGTTTGTAGAGCCATACAGTACATAAGTTAGTAAATTCCATAAACCAAAAGAATGTACCTCTAGGAGCATCACACTCTCTCTCTCACACACACACACGCGCACGCGTGATATCAGACACGCCACTTACCTATTTTTCCTAATGAAATAGAATTCATCAAAATTAAATGTATTAGGCCTACAGGTATCGATATCGGAGATACTGGCCTAAAAGTACTTGGTATCGAATCGAAAAGAAAACAAGTGGTATCGCCCTTCCCAACATTGCACTTACCTCTCCAGTCTCCACCGCTGATTTGCCCGATAGGAGGGAGGAGTGTGACAAGGAGGAGGGCGGGGCTGGTCCTTGAAAACACACCTCCGGCCCCGCCCTCCTCTTTGTCACACTCCTCCATCCTTTGCATCATGCTGTACAATTAACCTTACCCATCAGCATTGGATATACACTCACCTAAAGGATTATTAGGAACACCATACTAATACTGTGTTTGACACCCTTTCGCCTTCAGATCTGCCTTAATTCTACGTGGCATTGATGCTGAAAGCATTCTTTAGAAATGTTGGCCCATATTGATAGGATAGCATCTTGCAGTTGATGGAGATTTGTGGGATGCACATCCAGGGCACGTAAGCTCCTGCTCCACCACATCCCAAAGATGCTCTATTGGGTTGAGATCTGGTGACTGTGGGGGCCATTTTAGTACAGTGAACTCATTGTCATGTTCAAGAAACCAATTTGAAATGATTCGAGCTTTGTGACATGGTGCATTATCCTGCTGGAAGTAGCCATCAGAGGATGGGTACATGGTGGCCATAAAGGGATGGACATGGTCAGAAACAATGCTCAGGTAGGCCGTGGCATTTAAACGATGTCCAATTGGCACTAAGGGGCCTAAAGTGTGCCAAGAAAACATCCCCCACACCATTACACCACCACCACCAGCCTGCACAGTGGTAACAAGGCATGATGGATCCATGTTCTCATTCTGTTTACGCCAAATTCTGACTCTACCATCTGAATGTCTCAACAGAAATCGAGACTCATCAGACCAGGCAACATTTTTCCAGTCTTCAACTGTCCAATTTTGGTGAGCTCTTGCAAATTGTAGCCTCATTTTCCTATTTGTAGTGGAGATGAGTGGTACCCGTGGGGTCTTCTGCTGTTGTAGCCCATCCGCCTCAAGGTTGTGCATGTTGTGGCTTCACAAATGCTTTGCTGCATACCTCGGTTGTAACGAGTGGTTATTTCAGGCAAAGTTGCTCTTCTATCAGCTTGAATCAGTCGGCCCATTCTCCTCTGACCTCTAGCATCAACAAGGCATTTTCAGCCCACAGGACTGCCGCGATACTGGATGTTTTTCCTTTTCACACCATTCTTTGTAAACCCTAGAAATGGTTGTAGCGTGAAAATCCCAGTCACTGAGCAGATTTTGAAATACTCAGACCGCCCGCCTGGCACCAACAACCATGCCACGCTCAAAATTGCTTAAATCACCTTTCTTTCCCATTCTGACATTCAGTTTGGAGTTCAGGAGATTGTCTTGACCAGGACCACACCCCTAAATGCATTGAAGCAACTGCCATGTGATTGGTTGATTAGATAATTGCATTAATGAGAAATTGAACAGGTGTTCCTAATAATCCTTTAGGTGAGTGTAGTTGCATCTTACTCTCAGTAACGCAAACCGAATCAGAGTGCAGCCAACCTAAACATGCATCACACTACATCCTTGCAACACTTGGATACAATGACCCATTAATGTGAGATAAAAACAACAACAACAACGTTAAAATTAATTACCTTAAAATCCAAGAGTGATTTAAAAACGAAGGCCTGCTCTTGGCCCACTTTCTCGAAACAGCATGCATGCATGCCAGTCACCAGTGATGCACTTCAATAACTTTTTTCCAGTTTCTTCATTCAAAAAATCAATAGTGTCTTCAGGTTTAAGGTCATTTTAAGTATAAATCAGGTATTAGCACGAAATACTCGAAATTTACAACCATACCATTGTTTTTAGCAATACACTACCAAACACGATAAGTTTCAAGGGCAGATATTGTTCAATGATCCGTATTCTCCACCCGGAAAAAATGCTGGGAGCATGACAAGCTTTGAAACGGTGTTAAGAATGATTTTAAACAAATTCTGGGTTTACTATTACTCAGCGGTACTTCTTTCATTCGCTAATAGCTAATCCGATTAGTTAAAACAATACCGACAGTAGCAACTTTAAACAAGCCACTTACATATCATTTTATTAATTATTTTACAGTAACTTTTTGTGTATGTGCTGCTGACTTCTCAAGTGTCTCTTTCGAACGCGTTCCAAAACGGATTGTCGACGGTATCAAAATTAAGCGGCCACAGCTTTCAGTATAATGCATTTTGTTGCTAACATTGTAGTCACCTTAGTAAAATAGCTCTGGCGGAGCAAACGAAAGCGTCGTGTATAGTGCAAATGCATTGTGGGATATGTAGTCCCGACCTAAAAGGTTGGTATTAGTTGTAAACTTAGCTTGTATTAAAGTAGCGGGGTCTTGAATAATACGTTCTTTCTAATTCACCCTTTTCTAATTGCATCAATTGAGTTAGAATGTCAACAGACTCGTTAAACATGTTGAAGGTACTACATTTCCCAAATTGCTCAACAGTTGCTAGGATACATAGAACAGACGTCAGGTCAAGTTTGTGAAAATATTCGGCTGCATACGCTGGGTTGCAGTTAATGTAAGTTACTTTTCTGGAGTAACTTAATCTTTTTTATAGTTATTAAAGTACACAATCTTTGTTAGTTGCCTAACGTTTTGTTTACTGTAACTGAAGTTGAGCAGAGTAAGTGTTGCACCTGTTAACGTCTGATCTGTCTTTAACCTAGCCTAGAGCTATCTAAATCTATAACTTTTATGTATGTCTGCAGAAAGAGAGCTTCTCAAACTACTAGTGTTTTCATTAGCCTTTCTTTTGTACTGTTATAGCCTAATTGCCATAATCTTATTGAAGTCTAGGTGAACACTGAAAGAAATGGCAGGATTGGGGATTTACAAACTTGATGATGGAGAAAGTTACCCTTCACATTGTTTCCCAATAAGATCATTCTTTCTTCCAACTAAGGAAGGTAGATATGTGGCACAATCGCTTCTGAATTCTTAAAATGTAACATTAAAAGGAATGTTCCAGGTTTAATACAAGTTAAGATCAATCGACAGCATTTGTGGCATAATATTGATTACCACAAAAAATCATTTCGACTCGTCCCTCCTTTTCTTTAAAAAAGGCAAAACTGGAGGTTACAGTGATCATTGGAAGTGAATGGGGCCAGTTTTTTGAGGGGTTAAAGGCAGAAATGTGAAGCTTATAATTTTATAAAAGCACTTGCATGAATTCTTCTGTTAAAACTTGTGGATTATTTGAGCTGTAAAGTTGTTTAAGTTGTCATTTTTACAGTCATTGTAGGGTTTTAGGTTTTGTTGACATTGCATCGTCATGGCAACAGAGATGTAAAATTGGCTATAACACAGAAAAGGTTAGTAAGTGATTTTATCACACTGAAATCATGTTAACATGCATATTATTTATTTCTTGCAAACGTTTGAAACAATCAGAATTTTAACATAAAAATTGGCCCCGTATTCACTTTTGAAAGTGCCACGGTAAAACAATTTTTTCCTAATTTTATTATATTTTTTAAAGAAAAGGAAAGACGTGTTAAAATAAATTTTTGAGGTAATCTTTTTTTATGCTACAAATACTGCTGATTAAGCTTAACTTGAATTGAACCCGGAACATACCTTTACTAAAGGCACTTTTTATTTATTCTTAAAGGGGCAGGGTACTGGCTTGTAGCACACAGAAAAACACTGGAGGAGAGGATATCAAAAAGGAAAAAAGCTTCAGGTTCGAGTTTTGAAGTGCACTCTAAGAAACATGAACAGGGAAGGCCTGCGAGTGCTAGCAATACTTTAGATGCACAGCTTCTGGTAAGAATGCTTAAATATGTGAAAGCATCATTATTAACGGGCTCAGTCTTTGCTACTAAACAATGGAACATTAATTTTCCATCCATCCATCCATCCATCCATCCATCCATCGTCAACCGCTTATCCTGTGTACAGGGTCGCGGGGGAACATTAATTTTATTGAAGTTAATTTAATAATTTAAAATGTGATAATGACATTGAATATCTCTTCCATCTTACCTCAGATTAAGCTTCATTGTGTAGATAAGCCCTCTGACCTCTGTTCTGTTCACATCAGTGACCAGGGTTTGCAAACGGTAAGCTTGTGCTAAAAAGAGCTAATTTGTCAGTTTTATTAATGTCATTACATCTCTCACAAAATGACATTCTTTCTTTCATAGGTCAAACATGAGGGTTTGGAAAACTTTGATAATATTGCTTACATAAATGCCTCTGATAACAGTTTAACTTTAGGTAAATACATACATACATATACATATATATATTATAGTATATGGAAATTGGTACTTTAATTCCCGGCATTCAGCTGATCACAAAGTATAGTCAAGACATTATCGATGTAAAAAACAGCACCATCACTATTTGAAAAAAGTAATTTTTGATCAAATCTAGACATGCCCCATTTCCAGCAGCCATCACTACAACACCTTATCCTTGAGTAATCATGCTAAATTGTTAATTTGGTACTAGAAAATCACTTGCCATTATATCAAACACTGCTGAAAGCTATGTGGTTCATTAAATGAAGCTTAACATTGTCGTTGTGTTTGTTTTTGAGTTGCCACAGTATTGAATAGTCTGGCATGACTTAAGGTCAATATTAGGTCACAAATGGCAAAAAAAAAAAAAAATGAAACTGCTTTCTCTAGAAACTCATCAGTCAATCATTGTTTTGAGGAATGAAGGCTATACAATGCTTGAAATTGCCAAAGAACTGAAGATTACATACAAAGCAACTAACAAGGCTTTCATACAACTGGCTGTTACAAGGACAGAAAGAGATGTGGAAGGCCAGATGTACAACTAAACAAGAGGAAAGTACATCAGAGTCACTAGTTTAAGAAATGGATGCCTCGCATGTCCTCAGCTGACAGCTTCATTGAATTCTACCTGCTCAACACCAGTATCATGTAAAACAGTAAAGAGAAGACTCAGGGGTTCAGACCTTATGGGAAGAATTGCAAAGAAAAATACACTTTTGAAACAGAAAAGCAAAAAGGAAAGGTTAGATTGGGCAAAAAACACAGACATTGGACAACAGATAATTGGAAAAGAGTGTTATGGATCTTAACCTACATTGAGCTTTTGTGGGATCAGCTAGACTGTAAGGTGTGTGAGAAGTGCCCGACAATCTATGGCAAGTCTGCAGGAAGCGTGGGGTGAAATGTCACCTGAGTATGACTGACAGCTAGAATGCCAAGGATCTGCAAAGTTGTCATTGCTGCACATGGAGGATTTTTTGATGAGAACTCTTTGAAATAGTTTAAGAAGTTTTTTTTCAAATTGTAATAGTACATTTTCATGTTATTAATGTCCTGACTATATTGTATATGACTGACACATTGTGATCAGTTGAATGCCACTTTGGTGAATAAAAGTACCAATTTCTTTCCATAAGAGCAAACTCTCTACATTATTCCAAACATTTGGCTGCCTGTGTGTGTGTGTGTTTGTGTGTCTATATACATATATATAATTTTTTTGTAGAAGATTTTAGCAGGTTTCCTGCATTGAGAGAATTGGAACTGTCACTGAATGGTCTTCAAACTTTGGAGGTTCATGCTGAAGATTTCCAAAATCTGGAGGTTAGTCGGCTTTTATATTGGGCTGTGATCATATTCTGCTCTTGAAGGCTTGAAGCAGAAGTTAAATATTAAAATATTGAAATGATTAAATAAGCGTTAAAGCAATAGTTTAAAGGAATAGCCCAAAATTGAAAATAGTTTCTCATCATTTACTCACCCTCTTTACTCACTTTTTTCTGCAGAACACAAATGAAGATGTTTAGAAAAAAAGCTTTGTAGGTCCATAAAATGTGAATGGTTACTACTTCAAAAAGCGCATAAAGGCAGCATAAAAGTAATCCAATACTACTCTAGTGGTTTAATCCATGTCTTGGTTTTGGACCAAAATATACAGACCAAAATATAGCACCTTTTTTCAAACTTGCCATTACAGTCTCTAGGCACAATCATGATTTCAAGCTCTACTATATTTCCTAGTCTTTGACTTATGAACAGAGTGCTAGATGGAACCCCAAGGAGTCTGCTGATGTCAAGATTTCAAGTGAAAAAAGAGGTTTTGGTTTGTTCTCATCTAAAACTAATTAGATCGCTTCAGAAGACATGGTTTAAACCACAGAAGTCTTCTGGAATACTTTTATGCTGCCTTTCTATGCAGTTTGGAGCTTCAAGGTTTTGGCCACCATTCACTTGCTTTGAATGGACCTATATATTCTTCTAAAAATGTTTTTTAGTGTTCTGCAGAAGATAGAAAGTCATTCACATCTGAGATGGAACTAGGGTGAGTAAATGATGAGAGAATTTTAATTTTTTGGTGATCTATTTCTTTGTGTTTCATTTGTTTCAGGTGTTGGACTTGTCCTTCAATAAAATAGCAGGTGAAAGTATATTGAATCTAGGCTTGTTACCACGTCTGAAGGATCTTCATCTAACTGGAAACCAACTGCAGATGCTTCCACTCAATATGGCTGGCCCTCGTACCTGTACTGAAGAAACGTAAATGTGTATTGCATTAGTTTCATTCTTTAACAAGGTTATCTGAATAGTTAATGTCTTTAGAAATGCTGTGCTTATATTTTAGAAGAAAACAGTCTATTACCAGAGTAGTTTTAATGTTAACCAGTCTTGTGAATACAGCTTGCACAGTTGCGCTACATAAACTTTATATTAGTTTTGATGTTTGAAGTTACCCATTCACATTACTTTTTCTTTTTTAACAGTACACACCAGTGTGTCTTACTATTTAAAACTCTGGAGGTTTTGATGCTTGATGACAACAAATTATCTTCCCCTGGAGTGTTTTTGAGCCTTGCTAATTTAAAAAGGTTAGTATTATCAAGAATTTGTCTTGTGATGTTTAATACAGTGAAGAGTATTGCATTCTACTTTTGTGAGACTGCCTCCTTGTGGCACAACCACAACATTGTTAAATTGTTCTGAAATTGTAATTAAACAATACTATAGTCCAAAGGAAAATACCAGAGCTGTAAACCTGTTAAAGTTTACTAGTTAGAGAACCATGTCTTATTTTTTAAATGTTTAAACTTAAATAAATGGATAAAATGCAAAAGAATAATGATTTATTCTTTCGTAACTATGCATTTAGGCTTCACCATCTAAACCTACAAGGAAATTACATCTCAGGGGTCCCATTCTTAGAACAGATGGCAACATTACAAGATGCTCAGACAAGCATGATACCACACAGCATCAAACAGAGGTCTGGGAGCATCACTTCCCCTGTTCAGGAGGTCACAGTAAATGGCAAGAGGATAATGTGTTGGTATATTTAATTTAAAAAAGTAAGGACAATTTTAGGTTTGGTAAACAAATTATTTATGTGTACATTTATTTCCTGTCCCTGCCAAGTAGACCCTGAAATTCTGATGAGCCAGCAAAAGTCTAGCAAAAGAACATATGATGTAAGATCTGGTCTCCTGTTTCTATTCTCCTATGTAGACTGTGGAATTCATATTAATTAACATGTCTCAAATAGGAAAACAAAGCATGTCTTGCAACGCATTCAGATCCCTCAAAATACTTTGATCAGACAAAGGAGGATGGATACTCTGAAGATTTCTGCCTACCTTTCCCAGAACTTCATCATCTGAATTTGGCCAACAATGAGGTTGGTTTGTTTATTGTCTGCTCTCTGCTTTTGGAAAAGAAGCATTTGATTTGCTATGAACACAGACAGCAGAATGAAGTCATTGACAACAGGGCTCTTTGCCACTTTTTCCATAGATAGCTGAGGAAGAAGCATTGTTACCTGTGGCGTTGTTTCCAAAGCTCAGTGAGCTTGTTATTCACTCAAACCCTTTGACAACACAAAGAAGTGGTAAGTTTCCTGTCTCTCAGACAGACAGACAGTATTTTAAATGCTTATTGTTAGGACATTAAACTGACTTAAATTACTGATTTAAATTAATCCTCCCCATCCTAGATGTGTATGACTTTCTTTCATCTTTAGAACACAAACAAAGATTAGTTTTTCTTAGCTTTGTTGGTCATTACAATGCAAGTGATTGGTCGCTTAAACCCATAAGACTCCAGTGGTTTAATCCATATATTCAGTGCATATTCAGGTGGCTGTGGCTCAGGTGGTAGAGTGTGTTGGCCACTAATCGCAGGGTTGGCAGTTCGATTCCTAGCCCACATGCCAAAGTGTCCTTGGGCAAGACACTGAACCCCAAGTTGCTCCCAATGTCAGACTAGCGTCTTGCATGGCAGCTCTGCCATCATTGGTGAATGAGTCACAGTGTAAAGCGCTTTGAAAACCACTAAGTTTAAAAAGAGCTATATAAGTGCAGACTATTTAATCAGAAGTGATAAAATAGGTGATATAAATATCCACTTGTACTTTAATTTTATTTTATATTCTCAAAGTGAAAGTGTAGATTTATAGTACAAAAGAAAACCACCTAACCCTATGGATTACTTTTATGCTGTCTTTATGTGATTTTTGGAGCTTTAAAGGTCTGGTCACCATTCACTTGCATTGTAAGGACCAACAGAGCTGAGATATTCTTCTTAAAATCTCCATTTGCGTTCTGCAAAAGAAAGAAGCTGTCAACGATGCAAGCTCATAACATTGGAGCGATCGAGGATTGCAGCCTTTCATATCGTGGCACTCCATCATAAGTCATTATACAACACCTTTGACAAGAACTGTAGAAATAGCAAAAATGCTTTGTGTAATGCTACCTGCTGCAGGATGAAGAGAAACGTTTAAATACCTGTTACGTCTCTCATCTCCATCTCTCTGGAGCTCTTTCTGACCTATAGGCATTCTCTGCCATGTGAATCAGCCAATTTTAATATGTAATAATATACAAACATAAAAATAAAATGGTAATATAAACACTATAATATTATTAACAATATACAGTAAATGAAAATATATTATCTGTCTTTAAAATACATGCATCAGTCAAAAATAAGGTTCTCCATAATGAAAGTGGAAAATCTACATAATCCAAAAAAAATGTACTTTATAGTAATACTTTACTATATTTATATTGCTTTCACGTGGTTTTGAACATACCAAACAGTAATAAAAGTTCACAGTTATGTTATTTGTCATCTACCCACATACAGTATTAAATAAACAGGGTACTTTCTCAGGATTCGTTGGTGCATTTTAATGCATTTTGTTAAGATTAAACAGCCATTTTTACTGCTAATTTTAGAAAACATAACAGCAAAAAAAAATTTTTTTTCTGTCTAGACAAGTAGCTTTTTTACTCGGACAAGTGAATGACCAACTTACTTGTCCAAATGACAAGCACATCACAATTTTTCATGTCGAGCCCTGTGTTTTAATAGGTGTTTTTCCCGATGACTGCAGAATTCCAGCCAGAAAGTTTGGAAGAATATGTCCAAATGGACTTGGTTTCAAAGCCGCATTTCACAGACTTTGTTTAAAAACAGTGGCAACGAAAAGTGGCAATACAACTAACCTAAAAACTCATCAAAAACATAACCATCCCATCCAGTTTTCCAATCTGGGAACACAAACTGCAGTTAGAGATGGACCTTCCAGGCTTGATTTAGAATACTTAAGAGTATTCTTAAGAATTAAAGGTTCTTTGCTCTTTGAAAGGCTGTACTTGCATTATGATGATTATATTATCATTATATCAGTGGAATAAAATGGTTTTAAAATGACAATAAAATAGTTTATCGCAATTATTTCTGGGATAATATATCGTCCAACAAAAGTGGTTATTGTGACAAGCCTACTTAGAGGTTTGTTTCTTACAACACAGAATATTTAAAAGAGAAACATGAATTGAATATAGTTTTATTGTTCATTATTCTTTATCATTTAATTAGGCCTATATATACCAAACATTTTATAACAAGTCTTTACAGAACGTGAGGGTCTTCATCTTTTTTTCATTTCAAATAACTATGAAAAAATGCTCTCTCTGTCTCTCTGCGAGTGAATTTTGCCCACTCTGGCTTCTTTTTCTAACTTTCTTTTCTATATTGTATGGTATTGTTAATAACTTTTGGACACTATAGTTAGGTGGAACAAAGTTTATCGGAGATTAGGGTGCTAATAACCAGTGTTTACTGGGAAGCATGGCGGCTCACAGCACCGGTGGTGGTTTGGATTCGCTCACACATAGGTAGTGTCTGCGGGGAGCGTAGAAGAATGCGGTATAGCTTTTGGAGATGTGGTCGGTCATTAATGGGTTTTGGCTGCCTCAAGAATGAACAACGCAATTGTTTTGTTCTTAAGCACTATAGAAAAGGCAAATGAGGTGGTGGAAATAGATTAAGTCTTACAGGGTTTGTTTACACCTCTTTTCACACCCACAAATAAAATGACGTTGTTTCCTGATGTTACAATGTTTATCAAAGATGAAATGTTGGCAAGAGAACTTTCATGCTTTGGAAAACTGGTTTCACCTGTTAAAAGGATCGCAGCAAATCTGATCTTGTAAAACATGTAGTCTCCTTTTGCAGATTTGCATACATGGTTTACATGGCATACATAAAACGGGACCAAACTTGATCTGAATTTGAATAGATGATTTTGACTACAAAGTCTTTGTATCGACTGACTCAATGAGGTGCTTTAGATGTAGAAATTGAAGCCCATTGAATAGCACAAGCAAGTGTTTCTGCTGAAGGCAGTGTACAGGCTAAGGCTGTTAATTCTGCCGGAGCTGATGTGACGACTCCAATTTAATTGGGCTAAACTGCAAGTTTAACTGTAGATAAATTACTAAATGAACAGTCTGCAACTGTAGAGAGTCATGGGGAAGGTGATCGAGAAGAGTCTCGAGTCTATTAGAATTGAGTCTAATTTGAGTGAGATCAATGATGGTGAGAATGTTGAGGATTTTGAGAATAACAGACAAATTCAATGAGTCAGGTGTCTGATGTGGAAACCCTTTCTGAAAGCATAAACAATGGTGATAGCACAGTTGTGGAAGTTGATCAGAATATTTTCAAAACACCTCTAAAAAGAAAAAAGATTGAGAAAGGTACTGTAACTAAACACAAGAAAAACAGGTAAACAACTAAATTAAATGATCAAGGTGTTGATAGCGAGAGTGATTTTTTTCTAATTCAAGTGCTTTGCTTGCTCTCAGAGTGGTTGGTCATGTGACAGATCCAGTTATGACAGAATCAAGAAATTTCTAAAAGTAACAAAAAATTTAAGAGGTGTACAAATTGGGGGCCTGGGTGTCTCAGCGAGTAAAGGTGTTGACTACCACCCCTTGAGTCGCGAGTTCAAATCCAGTGTGTGTTGAGTGATCAAGACTCCAGCCAGGTCTCCTAAGCAACAAACTGGCCCGGTTGCTAGGCAGGGTAGAGTCACATGGGGTAACCTCCTCATTGTCCCCATAATATGGTTCTCACTCTCGGTGGGGCGCGTGGTGAGTTGTGCGTGGATGCAGCGGAGAATAGCGTGAAGCCTCCACACACACTATGTCTCCGCGGTAATGCGCTCAACAAGCCACATGATATGATACGTGGATTGACGGAGGAGATTCGTCCACCGCTACCCAGATTGAGGTCGAGTCACTATGCCACCACCACGAGGATTTCGAGTGTTTTGGGAATTTGCCATTCCAAATTGGAGAGAAAAAGATGTGTTCAAATTGTTGATTATTTTCCAGATCTTAAGAAATTTGTTGAAGTCACTAATATGTCAATGAGTGAAGGACGTTTCACAGACAAAGAGGTGTATCGTCTGAAGAAAATTGTCACCAAGGCACAAAATCAATAACAGAGTAACAATGATAGTGAAGCAGCTTAGACTCTTGGCCTTTGTTGGCTGTCTCCTTTTCTGTGTATTATTGTTAATTTCTTTCTATGAAATGGATTAAATTCACATTGCTTCTCTAAATGTGATTGGAGCCAGGGATGTGGAAAAAAAGAGAGGGAATATATGAATTAATGAGACAGAACACACACAGCTGAGTGGATTAAAGAATGGGACAGTTTATCATTCTTAAGCCACTTACCTGAGTGGAGGTGTTGCTATTTTGTTTGCTATTTTGTTAATTTTCAGTTAAAATGGAGGAGGTCCTAAAAGGAAGACTTATGAAAGTTGTTGTAGAGTTTGAAAATGATATCTTTGTTTTGATTTGTTGTAATGCCCCAACTTTAACAACACAAATAATGAGGCTTTTTTTTTAGATACATTTTGTGCAACTTTTGAAGGATGTAATAGTGAAGATGATCTTTTTTCTGGGCAGAGATTTTAACTGTCCAGAAAAAATATATACAGGAATCACATGGAGCCACATATGCCCTCTTGCAGACGACTCATTCAACTAATTGAAACACATGAGTTATGTGATGTATGGAGAAACTTTTATAAAGATTCAAAACAATATACATGGGTACATGCTCATGATACTTTACTATCATTAGCAAGGTTAGAGAGGTTTTAGGTTTTTTAACATCAACTGGGTTAAAATTATTTTCAAATCACATCTTAGAAGTGTGTGTATAATTACTCTAAACTGCACATCATTTCTCAAAGTTTGGTTTAATAGAGTTAAAAGACATTTTTGAATGTTTTTGGAAGAATTTTAAAATAGAGTAGAATAATTTCCTTTCATTACAAAAGTGGTAGGACAAAACAGTTGTATCAACAATACACTCATAATGTGACCAAAGATTTGGCAATATCTACGTGATTTTTAGAGGCTGAAATTATGAGACTCCAGGATTTGGCACAGTCCAGTGGAAATCAAGACCATGTTGATGCTTTTAAGTCCAAAAAAAATCCTCTTTATCTGACCTGCTGGGGTTGAAGGCACAGGGAGCACTGATTAGGTCACACTTTCAAAATTTAAATCAGATGGATGTTCCATCCAAATTTTTCTTTGGATTAGGAAAGAAAAATTATCAACGGCACTTAATTCAGATTTAAGATTTTTTTTTTCTTTCGGACCTGAATGAACTATGCAAAAGAGCAGCAATTTTTTTTTGTAAAACTATATAAGGGTGAGTCCAAAGAAGATCATTTTGTTGAACAATCCTTTTTTTAGAGAATTAACTATAACTTTTCTGAAATTGTAATGTAGCACTTAATAAGCCTACAGCTCTGGGAGAGGTACATAAAGCTTTTCAAAACATGGAGTGTGGAAATGTCTCTGGAATTGACGGACTTCCAGTTGAGTTCTATAAGTCTTATTGGTCCATCATAGGAGAGGATCTGCTGGTAGTCCTTTACATATTGAAGACTTTTCAAGGGATAGATTTGGACAAAACCTTGTTTTTGATGGACCCCAATAAGATTGACACTTCTTACTTACCTATTTTTTACCACAACCATTTGAAAGTATGGAGTTTTTTTATGTAAATAGGACTGAGATCAAATACTCTGTATTTTGGTTGTTGGAATAACAACTGATACAGTGATTGCGAGTAAAAAACTGACTGAATCCTTCCTAATATCTGGAATTACAACTTTACAAAGGTTGATTAATTTATCGGGGTCTGGATTCAGAAATGTTGAAGAAGTGGCTATACATTTAAGAATTAAATCTGTACAAACTGTCACTCAGATATGACAGAGACTGCAATCTGCTCTCACAACAGTGAAAACTGGTATGCTCACCGATTACTGTGAGGGAATAGTCTTTAGCAATGATAAGGACCCTTTTTGTCTGTTTCTATCTCCAAATCTAAATGATCATTCAGGATTTTTTTGGGAATCTAAAAACATATATTTAGATTTTAATTATGTCAGTGGTAAACAGTGTGAAAATTACATGATAGAATTGATACACCACGGCGTGCTGTACTGGGACTAAGTGAGAATGTCAGACCAGAGTGGAGAGCACTTACATAAGCCACCATTAACAAAAAGATTGGCTGATATTCAGTAGAGCATTTTAAATGGGATAATTGCTGTAAACGCTTTTATTTCTGTATTAAATACTGGTATAAGACAAGAATGTCCTTTTTGTTTTGAAAGAGAGACTGTTTTCCATTGTTTTATGTACTGTTTTAGGTTAATGCCTTTGTTTGACATTTTAATGAGTCTTTTTTTTTGTTATTGTTTTAATTAAGATTTCCAGTACAGATTTTTATTTTGGGTTTAAATATGTTCAAAGAAGACGTGTATGTTGAACTTTTGGGTAAAGCAAAAATTTACATATATATATATATATATATATATATATATATATATATTCAGTGCATCTGGAAAGTATTCACAGCTCTTCACTTTTTCCACATTTTGTTATGTTACATCCTTATTCCAAAATGGATTAAATTCATTATTTTCCTCAACATTCTACAAACAATACCTCATAACAAACAATACCTCATAATGACAACATGAAATAAGTTTCTTTGAAATCTTTACAAATTTGTTAAAAATAAAAAAACAAAGAAATCACATGTACATAAGTATTCACAGCCTTTGCCATGACACTCAAATTGAGCTCAGGTGCATCCTGTTTCCACTGATCATCCTTGAGATGTTTCCACAACTTGATTGGAGTCCACCTGTTTTAGTTGATTGAACATGATTTGGAAAGGCACACACCTGTCTATATAAGGTCCCACAGTTAACAGTGCATGTCAGAGCACAAACCAAGCCATGAAGTCCAAGGAATTATCTGTAGACTTCCGAGACAGGATTGTATTGAGGCACAGATCTGGGGAAGGGTACAGAACAATTTCTGCAGCATTGAAGGTCCCAATGAGCACAGTGGCCTCCATCATCTGTAAATGGAAGAAGTCTGGAACCACCAGGACTCTTCCTAGAGCTGGCCGCCCGGCCAAACTGAGTGATCAGGGGAGAAGGGCCTTAGTCAGTGAGGTGACCAAGAACCCGATGGTCACTCTGACAGAGCTCCAGTGTTTCTCTGTGGAGAGAGGAGAAACTTCCAGAAGAACAACATCTCTGCAGCACTTCACCAATCAGGCCTGTATGGTAGAGTGGCCAGACAGAAGCCACTCCTCAGTAAAAAGTTTTACAAAAGGCACCTGAAGGACTCTCCGACTATGAGAAACAAAAGATTGAACACTTTAGCCTGAATGGCAAGTGTCATGTCTGGAGGAAACCAGGCACCGCTAATCACCTGGCCAATACCATCCCTACAGTGAAGCATGGTGGCAGGAACTGGGAGACTAGTCAGGATCGAGGGAAAGATGAATGCACCAACCTGCTCCAGAGCACTCTGGACCTCATAATGTGGGGAAGGTTCATCTTCCAACATGACAACGACCCTAAGCACACAGCCAGGATAACAAAGGAGTGGCTACAGGACAACTCTGTGAATGTCCTTGAGTGGCCCAGCGAGAGCCCAGACTTGAACTCGATTGAACATCTCTGGAGAGATCTGAAAATGACTGTGCACCGACGCTCCCCATCCAACCTGATGGAGCTTGAGAGGTCCTGCAAAGAAGAATGGGAGAAACGGCCCATTTTTGGGCAAGGTGTGCCAAGCTTGTAGCATCATACTCAAAAAGACTTGAGGCTGTAATTGGTGCCAAAGGTGCTTCAACAAAGTATTGAGCAAAGGCTGTGAATACTTATGTACAGTCAGGTCCATAAATATTGGGACATCGACACAATTCTAATCTTTTTGTCTCTATACACCACCACAATGGATTTGAAATGAAACGAACAAGATGTGCTTTAACTGCAGACTTTCAGCTTTAATTTGAGGGTATTTACATCCAAATCAGGTGAACGGTGTAGGAATTACAACAGTTTGTATATGTGACACCCACTTTTTAAGGGACCAAAAGTAATGGGACAATTGGATGCTCAGCTGTTCCATGGCCAGGTGTGTGTTATTCCCTCATTATCCCATTTACAAGGAGCGGATAAAAGGTCCAGAGTTCATTTCAAGTGTGCTATTTGCATTTGGAATCTGTTGCTGTCAACTCTCAATATGAGACCCAAAGAGCTGTCACTATCAGTGAAGCGAGCCATCATTAGGCTGAAAAATCAAAACAAACCCATCAGAGAGATAGCAAAAACATGATCATGAGGTTGTAAGTGTATTTAATGGACTTTCGTTTTTATAAAACAATAAACAATCTTATAATCTTTGAAAGTATATGTCACTGAGGAGCTTTGTGCTCTGTTGTGAATAATGAACTTATCTTTGTGCATTTTTGTAATATTTTTACTATTTTGAATTTATCACCCTATGTATTATGAACCATTGTTTATAGAATAATTGTAAAGGTTTTTGAAAATTCTATATAAAATGATCTCTCTCTCTCTCTCTCTCTCTCTCTCTCTCTCTCTCTCTCTCTCTCTCTCTCTCTCTCTCTCTCTCTGTGTGTGTTGTTTTTCAATACAGGTGATCCCCCCATATTGACCTGTTTTCTCCAAGACAAACTGGGTATTAAGATAAAACGCAAAAAGACAACTGATCTTGTTAAGCCACATATTGCACTCCCTTTCCATCCGGAACGAAAGGTGGCACAAATGCAATATGTTATTAGAATATAATTTTAATATATCATAGTTAATACAGTTTAGCACACAAATTCTTGATTGTTTTCATAGAAACTCTTTTAAGAAGCAATTTACTATCTCAAGCATAACTTTATTTTTCTGCAACTTGCATTTTTCAGGTGAAAACTAAAGTTCCAGAAGTACCAAAATCTCCTTTGTTCATGGCAAATCAACAAACTTCTGAACAGCTCTGCATAGAGAAACATACTCGAGAAGATAGTCCTCGACCCCCAGAGTATGGAGCAACTCATGTATTTGGCTCCTCGTCTCAAACAAGCATTGAAGAAGAGGATGACATTGCCATAGGCGATGAGCACTTAGAAATGGCTAGTGTAGATCTGTCCTGTGAGGCTAATCAAAATGCAGAGTCGTTCTTTGTGACAGAGGTAATTTTATTGCACTTAATGCCAGTAAGTCTATGCTTTAATCTTTATGAAAACTTGTAGGAGATCAAAAACCTTAACCTTTTTATTTAATTACATTTTTCAGGTTCATGGCCTACATGAATCTGATTGTCAGGAAGAACAAGATGATGCAAATGAAACCAGCCTGATGATGAAAAAGGACAGGAAAGCATGTCCAAAAAAACTCATTGACTATGAAATCTTACTTGACGAAACACCTGAGCCAGAAATGTTTTCTGGTAAGATTTGATTTATAACCCTGGTGTACACTTTTGTTACCTATAGAGTTTTTCAGTCATGACGCCACTTTGTAGGCCAGCCCGGAAAGCTATTTCAGAAGGAATTTCCAATGGGTTTTTAGAAAAGTGGTGTTCACTCACACCTCAAATGTGAATACTGAAACTGTGATGTAAATTGATAAATAATGACTATAACTACCACAAGGATTTAAGATATGGACAACCATTGTAGTCCTTATGTAGCAACTTACATAAAACAAAAAAAAAGTGGTTTCAATATTTATGTTAGAGGTATGACTGTGTTTTTATGTATGTTTGTAATTTATATTGTGGAACAAAATATAAAAGTATCTTCAAATAATGTAAAGTAACCAGAGACCATATTTTACTCATTCATTTAAAATCTATTTTCAAAAAATCCTAAGGAATATTCCAGAAGGAACCCGTGGCTTGAAAATGGTAATTCTCTTCCAGGTTTTAGGACTAAAAACTGAACAGCTCTACAGCTTTTCTTGAATTAATTCTATTTGCTTGTTTTGTAATTACAAGATTTTTCATGACATAGGAATTCAACATGCCGTTAGTGTTTTGGAGCACACACTCAAGAATCTGCTTGTGTACAGAGATTCAAAAGCTAATCTTGACCGTCCTCAGAAACCATACACTGAAAGAAAGAAAAAGGTCAGAGGTCATTAATCATGTGCACAATCAAGCTCTAAACCCAGTAAGATATGAATTGCATTTACTGAATGCTGAGTTGTGCATCATTACTAACATAGCAGAAGCATTCTATTTGCAGATAATAAATTTGCCACCTCTGGGACCAAAGAAGTCAAAAGGAGAAAAAGTAGAGGAAATCCTCACCCAAATAAAGGAGACAAAAACAATCAGCAAAGTTCCCTTAGGTAACAATATCAACCTTTCTCATATTACGACAGGATTTGTTTTAAAATGTCCTTAGCCACGTAGGCCTACTTTATTAAAATGACTAATTCCAAAAGGGTGGAATCCAGTGTAATTAAGTCTGCATCAAGCCAATTGATTCTACTTCAACATTAATGACAGCACAAAATATTTCCAACTGAGCAGTAAATACATTTGACAGGCCAACTAACTAGCATACATGCAGAGATGTAATAGTGGTTGTGCAGCACTCTGTTTACTTGGAAATGTTCTGTTTGGCTCTGCAGCTGTTCCTCTATTATTGCAACACTTCACAGTAGTGTTTCGCTATTGTGTTTGGCTGTGTGGCAGTCATGAGCCTCGGTGGACTTATTGTGGATGTTCCATCTTGGGAAACTCCAACCCACTTTTTATAGCTATAGAGTAATACTGTATTATATACGTAAAGTTGCAGCATTCCTTCCGTTTTCTTCTGAACTTTTTATGTCTTGACCTTTTCAAAGTACTCACTGTTGTAAATCTTTATATATTCTCTATTCAGGTAATGTCCTCAACAAAAGGAATGATACTTGTAAGAGAGAATATGAGGAAGCACTGAATTTGCTGAAGGACATGAAGAGGAGATACAGGATGACCCATCTGAAAACAGTGGAACAAGCAGCACAGCTTGAGACTGAGAAGACCTGTAATAATCTGAACTAGCAGGTGCTTAACATTCTGCTTGTTTTTTCATGTATCGGTTTGTTACAATTTACATTTCTTGGATTTTGCAAAGACCAGTTTTAAAAAGACCAGTATATGTTATTGAGATGACAAAAGAGAAACTGTGATTTTTGTTTCGATTGCAAATATAACCACATTTTTTGCTGTATTGTGTTTGTCAAATTTATTTTGATTATGTGCATTAGAGGGTATTCCCTTGAAGAAGGTTGTATTAATCTAAACATGGAGAGTGTGACCAAATAACTTGAACCTTGTTTTAGGTTAATGTTGGGGAATGTTGTCACAAAACTTCAACGTTTGTTCAATGAACTGTATCTTTTTTCCTAGCCGAAATGACGGTGAAAATGTTCAATAGCTTGTTTTTAGTCAAGACTTTAAGGTGTGTGTGTGTGTGTGTGTGTGTGTGTGTGTGTGTGTGTGTGTGTGTGTATATACAAAAACTGACTTTCAAAAATTGACTTATCCCCAGAAATAGGCCTATTCACCTGAGTAAAAATTGTGACAACCTACCCCGCTTTCTCCTATCTATATTAGAATATAATATTTTGCACATAAATATTTTGCAGTGTGTCAAATGAATTTTTTGAAGTATTAACATGCCATGCTGTGTCTCAATACATATGAAATCATAAAATATGAATAAAACTTATCAAATAATGAAATGCTATTGAAATACATTTTTAGATTTTACACCCATTTGTATAAATAACCATTTAAACTGGTACAAATTCATTGTTGTGCATTTCAGTCAATACAATTATTGCTCAAAAATAATGATATCTTTGTGAAAGACAGCGGTCAAGTTCATTTTCCTGTAGGAGGCGCTTTTGATAAAACATAGACGCGCTACAGAGACTCCCACAGAAGTTACCAAGTTGTTGTTGTACTTCTAAAGTGCGGAGAAGTTTGTGAAGAAAATCCTGTCTTCAGTTTTAGGAATAGGAAGAAAAGGATGACCTACTTAAAACACTTTTTCACTTTGATCACGATGCGATGTTTAGTTCAGGGTGAAATGGAGGCAATTCGACCTGGAAAAAGTGAGTGACTTCCCCCATACATCAAAGATTATTTTATTGATAAACCTGACGGGCACTTAGATGCATTATTCTGTCAGCGTTAAACTGTCTTAAAAATGTTGTGTGATGATGTTATACAGTACAATCGGAGTCTTTCAATAACAATGTTTTAGCTTGATTTATTTAGGCTTTACTGATGCTACTTTTACAATTATTTTCAGAATTGTTTACCAACGAATATCGATTCTCAAAAAAATATGACATGTCATACATGAGTGTCTTTGTGTTGCATGCAGTGTCTGGTGTCTTTTGCACTTTTAAAGAGAAGACCTACAGGCCAGGAGATAGCTGGCATCCCTATTTGGAGCCCGTTGGATTCGTGTTCTGCATGCGTTGTACTTGCACTGAAGTACGTACACACATTTCAAGATTAAATTACTGTTTAAAGTTTATTGATCTATATGATTTGTAGTTTTGGTTAGCGGCTAATGACCCATGAATTGACTTTAAGTTATAATACTGTAGTTTTGCCAAAGTTAAACTGTATTCGCTTTCTTCAGTTACGCGCGCGCGTGTGTGTGTATGCGCGCGCGCGTCAGCCTCCCTTGTTTATTTTGCATAAAGAAAATGAAGTCAGCATTTGGAATTCATCAATTGTTTTTTTTTTTTGGCATTTGTGTGTGTGTGTGTGTGTGTGTGTGTGTGTGTGTGTGTGTGTGTATTTATCACTTTGTGGGGACCAAATGTCCGCATAAGAATAGTAAAACCCGAAATGTTTGACGTTGCGGGGACAATTTAACGGTCCCCATGAGGAAAACAGCTTATAAATCATACTAAATTATGTTTTTAGAAAATTAAAAAATGCAGAGAGTTTTCTGTGAGGTTTAGGGGTAGGGGGATAAAATATATAGTTTGTACAGTATAAAAACCATTATGTCTATGGAAACACAACGTACGTACGTGTGTGTGTGTGTGTGTGTGTGTGTGTGTGTGTGTGTGTGTGTGTGTGTGTGGACAATTAATCACTCCCCAGTTATTGTCGTAACGCGTCCTGGCATTTTACTATTCACATTTTTTGATGGTGAACAGTCTTTCTTTTTCCTTATATATTACTGTAAAAAGATGCTGTTGTACAGTGACATTCTAAATTTAAATCTGTGAACATGAAAGGCAGTGCAAATTTAGTATTGCCTTGTACAGCTGGAATAATGTATCTTTTTTTTCATGTTATGTAATGAGAATATAATGAACATATTTTTAGCACTGTGTTAATGAAAATCATCACTGTCTTGAAAAAAAGTAACATTTAAAAAACTCTTAAAATATGCTTCATTTTCTAGATGCAAAATTGAATTTCCTATGTTTCTTTTGATATTTTCCTGTTGATTTTTTAGGAAATGTTCTTGACAGATTAATGAGAAATACATAAGTGTTAGTGTCTACCTTGTGTCAGTGTGATCATCACATTTACACTCATGTAAACCTTGTTACTTGTAGTCTGGTCATGTGAAATGCAACCCCATCAAATGCCCTGTCCTGCGATGTAAAAATCCAGTGACTCACTCACAGCAGTGCTGCCCTCGTTGTACAGGTAAACTTTCAAACCTATCATGTCTAATTACCTCAAGGAAGTTTTATGTTGGGATTCAAAATTAGATAATGTATATATGACTCAACCATGATAGTTGGATAGCATTATGCCTCTAGAATCAGACATCTCACTGATGCATTTGATGTCCAATATACCATTGTTTGGACCACTGATTGGTGCACATTATGGCTATTTTCATAACTACAGATGAGCACAGAACTCCTGCAGGTCTGCGGGCACCCATTAAAACCTGTTGGCATAATGGAAGCATATACCAAACAGGGGAAACATTTGCCAACCATGAACTCTTCCCATTCCGTCGGTCCAACCAATGTGTCAAGTGCACTTGCTCTGTAAGTCATGCATTTTGTTTTTATTATTAATTCTTGTTGCATTCAATAGAAAACATCTCTAAAAGACACTTGTGAACATGAGGATCTGCATCAAAAACAACTTGGGAAAATCCTGACCAATTCTCCCTATTTGTTGTTTTGACATTTGTTAGTTGGGAAAGTGTTTTTTGCATTTGTTTTCATGTTGCATTTCATGGTTGACCGATATGAGTTTTAAAGGCCAAAGCCGATATCAATATCTAGAGAGCAAGCAAGGTGCAGATTGAATGCAGATATGTAGGCTAATTACAATTTAATGATTGCAAATATGATGTCAGTAGATGTTGAATGTTCTTACTTCTCAATTGTATTTTTTATTTATTTATTCATTTTTAGAATGGAAATATATTCTGTGCACTGAAAACATGTCTGCCCATTACATGTTCCTCACCAGTTTCAGTTCCAGATGCATGCTGCTTGGTGTGCAAAGGTGCAATTTATTTTCTGGTTTAGAGAATTTTAGCCTATTTTACTTGTTACTCAGAATACTCATATTTATTTTTAGGCTGAAACTAAATTAAAAGGTTGTTAGTGGCTGTACTTTAATCTCAGGTATAATTCCTTAACTTATTATCATGTTGACTAACATAACATTGTCTCTTTTTAAACAGAGGGCACAATTGACATCAATGCTGAATCATTTGGGGATGGAGGACAACAGCTGAACAGAGGAGCTGTATGTATTTACAGTAATCAGCAATGCATTAAAACCATAATTGTTCCATTCATGCTGCGCTGCATGTAATCACTATAATAAGATGATATTTAAACAAGTCCAGAGTCACAATGTTAGCTGTTTGTCCTGAAACACAAGAGGCATTCTGTGGATCACTGTGCTGGGGAACAGGTCAGGGGTCGCTCAGTTAGGGCCACACCATCAACAATGCGGAGCTCTCCGAGAGTCCTCAACCTACAGACGCTACACCTTAAAGGAGCAGCAGAGACTACTGTTAAGATTCTTCTACAGCGCAAATATCAGAGAGGTAAGATTGTTTTTAAGCATACTCCCAAAAGAGATGTCAACATAATTCGCTTTTTCAAAAACACCTCACAAATCATATCCTCTCAAAGAGTTTCTGACTTTGTCTAAGCTTGCGTGTATAGCGGAAAGACCTATTCCCATGGTGACGTGTGGCACCCGGTGCTGGGGAAGGTTTTGGAGTGCATTCTGTGCACCTGCAGGGACGGTTTACAAGAATGCAGGCGCATCACATGTCCCAGTCAGTATCCATGCCAACATCCCATAAAGACAGAGGGGAAATGCTGCAAGATTTGTCCAGGTATGCTGATATGTGTTATGCCTGCTGAAAAGTCATCTTAAAACCAGCTTCAATTTCCTCGCTGGTCAGTGCTGGTTAATGCTAGTTTGGTGCTGGTCTAGCTGCTGGACCAGCACAGCTATTCTATCTACCAGTAAAACTTTGTCAACCAAGCTGGTCGACCAGCATGGTCTCTCTGGTGAGGCTGGTTGATCACGGATGTTTTTCTGCTTAAGCTTGTTAAAAAGCCTGGCAAGTACACCAGCATCCAGAACACACCATATGCTGGCATTTTCAGCAAGTATCATGTTGAAAATATTTAAATTAATTCATCAGGCTTACTTTATATAAACTTGGGCCCTTATCAAAAAGGGAGATTTAAGAGTGTTTAGATGCTACATCCCAGCTGTCAGCACATGGGTCATTGACAAATAAGGTTGTCCAAAGTGATGAAAATGTAAAA